>NC_143576.1:98066859-98366859 GCF_048544385.1 Mastigoproctus giganteus | reverse complement strand
TGATATCACAAATAAATTTATTTGTGTTTCCTTAGTTAAAATTGGTGGTAAAGATAAATAATAATAAAAATAATAAAGAGAAAGATATTTATAATACTATTTATAGTATTATAAATATCGTTTGTACGGGGATATTATAAATATCTCCACACAGACACTATTATGTCCAAACCCAGCTTATTCAAAAGTCTAATAAGGAAGAGATATCAAACAAATTTATAATAGATGAAAAAACTATTAAAAAAAATACAATGACTACTAATCAGATAATTGAACTTTACAATGGAGAAAAGTATAAAGAACTTGCTTTAACACAAGTTCTTAATGTTGATAAAAATCAAATGTTGTCAAATAGCATGGTAATTTTGATCCTTATAATGTTAGTTTCATAGGAAAGGGAGAAAAGAGTAACATAACCACCATACCTTAGAGTGTTCACTCCTAACACTGTTAGACTCCTAGCAGTGTTAGGAGAATAAAAACCCTAGAATAGTTTGCAAACATAAAATCTTATTTGATGATGGAATTTAAACTTGAACTTTTCTAAAATATAAATTTATTCTCAGATAGTTTATGGCAGACATTCCCAATTGTTGTGGTGCTGTAAAACTTGAACACATTTGGCCCCCACCATTGAATTTTTCTGATATATGGCTCCTGCTCTCATATCCCACAATAAGCATAATTCCGTACAAGACACTATTGAATATAATTTAAATTAGCCAATTCTGGTAATCATGTATGACTCTTGTATTCCTAGAGCTAGCAATGTGTCTGAGTTTATTCGTGCCATTTTTCTTCTCTTTGTAATATTAGTGTTGCGAACGTAAATTTGGGATCATCAGTGAACCTCCTACACTTCCCGTAGAATTGTGAAACTGTGCCAACAGTAGTGCAGATACATTACTATTCTTGATTTTGTGTTTTAATTTAATTTGTGGTGGACAAGTTTGTAGTACGGAAAAGGAAGTTGTATAAACAGTATCCGTAAAAGTTTGTTGTCAGAAAAAAAATTATTATTACCCACTATTCTGCTCTGCAATCTACTTTGATAAGTTACTTTCCACCATTTCTACCAAGGAATATGAGTGAGTGGTTACACTCTACAGTTCTTCCACAGATCTCTTCGCAAATGCATCAAATCTTAGTCCTGTGAAATTGGAACAACTTATTGAGTTATCTTGTGACACGACATTTGAAATGATCTTTTGTCTATCTTCATTTTGTTGATCTGTGAAAGAAAAATATCCTGCAATGTCTGGAAGAGCTTTGGATACTTGTGAAAAGATTTAGCTAACCTTCTCAACTTCCTACCAATGTGATTTTCAGCCATGAAAACACTCGTGCAAAATTGCAAGTTACAGAAGATCCCTTTGTTTGCCTATCTGCTGTCAGGCCCAGATTTTAATGCCAAATTTAAATAATCTTGGGGTTCTATGCAGAGTTGTTCCAGCATTCTGTGATATTGGAACCATGCAGAAACTGCCACTGCACTCCAGAAAATATTGCCTTGCCAGGATTGAACAATTGTGTCATATTTATCGGTATTAATATTAGCTATAAAAGTAGAAAATATAAATTATGTATTTCCCTCCTCACAGAGGTAACTATCCAGTTGACCTTTGAATTTCTTCAAACTGTCAGCCTCAACTACATGCAGAGGCAAACAACTTGTTAACTAAGAGAAAACTTCCTACAATCTAGTCTAAACCTCTTGTCTTGTAATTTGAATTTGATCCTTAGTTCCAGAATTCTCTATAACAAGGTAAATTCCACCTTCTTTCATTTTACAAATCCTTCTCAAAGCCTTATAAATCTAACCTCATTCAATTTCCCTCTAAGGTGCCTGGTTGCCAAGCTCTGTAATCCATATAATTGAAATCTTTCCTTACTCTTTTTCTGATGCACAATGCACGTTACCCACCTTAGGACCCTTTCAAGAAGCTCAATGTCTCTTTTGTCAGATGAGATCTCCATGTTTGGGCACCAGTGTTCCAAATGTGGCCTTATACAGTGGGATAATCATATCCCTATCTCTACAAGATATTCAATAAATCATCGATAGGACACCATTGGCTTTCCTGACTGCCTAGCTCAGAGACCTTCATGTGCCTGTAGTGTAACTGCCAGCAGCGGCGTATTCAGGAGTGGGTAGAGGGGGCATATGCCCCCTTAACCAAAAATTAGAAATTAAGGAAAAAGAATGCAGGTGGCTTTCTAAAAAAAAAAACTCAAATGCCTGGTTGGCATGCCGCTCTGCCCTACAATGATACCTGGACCTGGTCACCATGCCCCTCCTTGTGATGATACCTGGATAACCACTGACTGCCAGATCTATTTCTTCCTCTACTGCTTTAAATTCAACCCCACCAAGTGTATGAGTTATTTACACACTTGGGGTTGCTCTTCCCCAAGTGTAAGGCCTTGCATTTTGCTGCATTAAAATATAGTTGCCACTTTTTTGACCATTCTTGAAGCCTGTTCAAGTCATCCTGGAGCACAGCATGGCACTGATAATTAATGACTCTCCTCATCTTTATGCTACCTGCAAATTTTGACATCACTCCCTCTATCTCTTCATCAATGTCTTTTTATGAAAATCAGAAACAACAGTGGTCCCAGAACTGATCTTTGGGAACCCCACTTCTGACATTACACCAATTTGAAGAATATCCACTAATCACAACCCTCTGCCCTGCAACCCATCTTAGAATCTTTCCAGTAATCCCACATGTTCCAGCTTATACAGTAACCTCTCATTTGGGGCTGTCAAATGCCTTGCAAAAATCCAGATAAACCATTGATCTGTAAGATCTTTCATGCTGGGGAGAAGCTGAGATATATGAAATTACAGATGACTGTTTATTATAAAAACTTTTGAGCATAAAGGCAAGTAAGGCTCCTGGAGTTGATGCCACATATATATATATCCAATAATTTTGAGGGAGGGAAGCTAGAGAGTGTATTGAACCATTGGTGTTAGTTATGAAGGCATTATTGGATTGGGACAGACTCCTTTGGATTGGAGAATTGAAATGTATCGCCAATACAAAAAGGCAGTTTTAAGAGCAAAGTCAGTAACTAGAGATCAGTTAGTCTGACTTCAGTGGTAGGGAAAATTTTGGAAGCAATGAGTAAGAATGCAATTCAGGGACATTTAGATAGAAATGGCACTCTCAAGGACATACAAGATGGTTTTGTTAAGGAAAATCATGTTTAACTAACCTGGTAAGCTATTTTGATACAGTTACTTATGAGTTGGATGTAGGGAACAACCAACTCATAAGTAACTGTATCAAAATAGCTTACCAGGTTAGTTAAACATGATTTTCCCTTAACAAAACCATCGTATGTCCTTGAGAGTGCCATTTCTATCTAAATGTCCCTGAATTGCACTCTTACTCATTGCTTCCAAAATTTTCCCTACCACTGAAGTCAGACTAACTGATCTCTCTAGTTACTGACTTTGCTCTTAAAACTGCCTTTTTGTATTGGCGATACATTTCAATTCTCCAATCCAAAGGAGTCTGTCTCAATACAGATCATTGCAAAGTACAGTCAGGCTTTGTATAACACGTGTTTACACTACACGAATTCGATCATACAAATTTATAAATAGGGGAACGATATCGTATATAACACAAACCGAATTCGCTTATGTACGATTCGCCTTTGTGTTTACAAGAAATGGCAGTCGAACGCAGAATCACTCCCACTGAACACAACACAATAGGAATGGAAAGAAGATTCCAAAAATGTATTTATGTTTTTTTATATCAGTGAAGGGGAAACACATTTCACCATAATAGCGTAAAAACCCACACAATTCCAGCTATCGGTATTATCCCAAATGCAATTAGATCCGGTTTGCTACCAGTTTATAACAGATTCCACTAGCAGCAATGCAACTGGAAATTGTTTTTATTGTTTTATGGTAGTAACCCCCAGAAATGTGCTTTAGTAAAATATGAGCTAGTGAGGTGCTCATAGTGTCTCTGCCTTCAGTGTTGTTTATTCAGTTGCTACACGTGCACAGCTTTGTTTATGTGTATCAAGCGTGCCTCCTTATTTTGTAATTGTGCTTTATTTCCTAAAAATGGGTAAAGTACTTAAAAGGTGTGGAAAGGGAGCATCCTGGTGAAGACACTACAAATTCAGAGAGAAAAAGAAAAGCAATATCGATAAACAGAGGCGGACTGGGTCAAAAAATTCTTACCCAGGAAAATTTGTAGTGGCCTCATACTAGCATTTATGGCCAAAATCACCTCCGGCCCACCGGCGTTTTCCCGGTAAGGCTTATGGCCAGACCGCTTCTGTCGATAGCAAAAAAATATGAAATTATGAAACACTTTGAGCAAAATGAAAGACCATGTGATATTGCACGTGGTACAGGCCTAAATGAGGCAACGCTGAGAATTAAAAAGAATGCAGAGAAAATAAAAACAACTTTCATAGCAGGAACAACTCAAATTGTAATTAAAATCCATTAGATTAAAACACACAGAATTGGAAGAGATGGAATGGCTATAATCTGTTTGGATAGAAGGCAAAAGCAGTAGCAATATTTTATTACATAATAGTCGTAATAAAATACATATTTTATTAAGATTATTTATTGTGTTTGGTAATGTTTTGGTTAGAAATGTGTGTTCAATCTTGTGTGGTCAGCACCTAACCCCATTTTCCCATAGGGCCTGTTGTTTATATTGCACAAGAGGTTCTAGGAACACAACTATCGTGCTATACGAGGACTGACTGTATACCTATTCACTTCATCAGCTTGTAAGACTTTCCCACATCCATTACACAAGGGATCTGATTCATTTTCTTCTAATTTATTCACATACGTGGAAAACTCCTCATCCCAATTTTTTTGCTCTGTTAACCAATGCTATCTCATACACACCCTTTGCTACCCTAATCTTTTCTGTGCTACTATTATAGATCAACTTGTAGCTGTTGTAAGGTTTACAATTTTTTATTGCTCTGCAACTTTTCCATTAGTCTGGCCAGCTCCGTATTGTGATCCATTTTGGAATCCTCCTTATGCTATATTTTCTTAATGGTATGTATGCATTCATGGCTTCTGTGATTATTGCTTTTAAGGTATTCCGTAATTTTAATGTATTTGCTCTTCCTCTACAGTCCACCCAATTGTTAGATGCCATGTAGTGTCTTAAAAACTACCATAATCCCCAATTTCTGAAATTAAAACCCATGCTTTTAACTACTGCAACATTTTTCTTTATCTTCTAACTAATGACTACACAATCACTAGCTCTCAATGGGTCTTGTACTGTATGCCCAATGATGTCATCTGATTCATGAGTAATGATGAGGTCTAGAATATTCTTACCCATAATAATCTAATATGTTGGTACAAATAATAATTATCTGGTTTATTTAAAAATTTTGCTCCTCATGGTGAATTTCTCTCCCACTTATTCCAATTAGTAGGGGCAGTTTGAAGTTGCTGATTATAAGACATTTACACTGGCTTGCCCATTTCATCTGCATGTATAGATTCTTGTCATACTCTTCACAATCCTCTAGTCTGCAGATTACTCCCACTCTCATTATGTGTTTGCTTTCACCTAACTCATGCCACATAGGTTTTTCTGAGACACAAGTTCTTTTCATATTCAGGCTGCTTTGATTTTAAGAAGCATAACCCACCACCCCCTCCATCTTCCCTAAATAAATTATACATACCATAGTGGAACTCTTCATCCCCAATTTCCATGTGACACCACAACTCTCTTAGCTCTATTTTATCATCATTAGTTGTCCTAATCAGGAGTTTGAATTCCCTTGCCCATTTATTGACAGTACTCCTGACATTATGTAGTCATTTAAGACTAAGTATTCTTCTGTAGTTGGCTAACCTGACAAACACCTTAAAATTATTTAGGCTTGTTTCCTTAGCTTTATCGTCCTGTACATTTGAAATGTTGCCCCCCCCCCTCAGAACATCAAACAAAAATTCTTGATGCGTGCAAGCATTACTTTGACCCATATCATCAGATAAATGCATACCTATGTTCTCTCCCCCCCACCCCCAACTAGCATTTTCCTGAACCCTTAATGCAGCATTTCCCAAACTTTTTTAGTCACGGAACACTTTTCATCTCACAACATATTCACGGAACACTTACGAAACGTAAGTTTAGTGGGAGCCAAAGAACCATTTGCTAATATTTTATTACATATGACGCACTGTGCATCGGGAGTATCATTATTTACAACAAGTGTAAAGCCAAAATTCAAATAACTGTCATTATACTTTTGCTTTGGTCTGTTATTAGTTGGTTCCTGTTTTTTCACTTCGAAATTTTGGGGAACAAAAGGTTGCAATTATTTATCCTCACTTTGAAGTGTGATAACATTGTGTTTGTTTTCATTGACCACAGTTGCACTACTAGAAGTACTTTGCTTCTTGTTTTAAAGTTCCTTTTTTCACCCACAAATCCATGATCACATATTTTAATAATATTTCGAAATACTAATAATTATCAAAAAAAAATTATACAGTGGTGCCTCGCAATTTGACTATAATCTGTTGTCGAATTGCGGGTCAATATTCTCCATATTAAGTTTATGGAAAATTGATTAATTCGTTGTCGGAGAGAAATACACAGTATTATTGACTTTACTATATTCTACCATATAACAAACGAAATTACAAAATACATAATGAGTACATACATTTCATTGAGCCTTAGATGTTGGAAGGATGTTTTATTTATCTTGTTCTACCCTTTCTCTTCTCCTCTTGGCTTGAATGGGGATGAGGAATTGATCAAGGGTGGACTGTCTCTTCCTCTTTTTCAAGATAGCCCTGAAGTGATGCATAGTAGTGTTGTTAAACAAGTCTGTTATTCTAAGTTACAACAGCAGTGTTGGGGTGCCATTTTAAACAAGCAGACTGCACCTTCTCCCAATGGAATAAAATTTCTTTAATGGCAGCTGTTGGCATCGGCCCTTTTTCCCTGTCTTCTTCTTCAAGTGAAATTTCCTTTTCTCTCTCTTTTGCTTCCTGTTCACTGAGTGTTTTAAGTTCTTCCACAGTTGGTTCGTCATCGTGATCCTCCACAAGCTCTTCCACATCAGCCTCATCAACTTCTCCTATGTCGAGGTTCTCCACCGTCAAAATGATTTCTCGCATGGCCGCAGTTGCTTCTGATTCTTCAGCAGCTTGAACTGCATTGTTGTCATCCCGAAAAAAGGAAGGAACGAGTTTCTTCCATGATGCACGAAGGGTCCTCTATGTCACTCCCTCCTAGGCAGTTTTAATAAAGGAAATGGCGTGAAGAATATTGAACTCAGTCTTCCAGAACTCCTTCAGTGTCTTATCAGAAGAATGAGTCACGTCAAAAAGCTGTAAAAACAAAGCCTTGGTGTAAAGTTTTTTAAAACAGGCAATTACTTCTTGATCCATAGGTTGGATCAGTGATATGGTGTTTGGAGGCAAAAACTGTACTTTGATGAAATCAAAGTCAATTTCAAGAGTGTTTACCAAGTCTTGGGGGTGGATACTAGCATTGTCAAGGATCAGCAGTGCTTTCAAAGGTAAATTGTTGTCAATGAGAAATTTTTTTACGCTTGGGGCAAACTCCTCAAAAATCCAATCTTTGAAGACTTTCTGGTCTACCCAGGCTTTTGCATTGGATCTCCACATCACTGGCAGTTTGGACTTGATGATTTTCTTCCCAAAGCAGCGAGGATTTTTAGAGTTGTAAACGAGAAGTGACTTTACTTTAAAGTCTCCGCTTGCATTTGCTGCCAATAACAAGGTAAGCCTATCTTTCATAGGCTTATGTCCTGGTAGTGTCACTTCTTCTTGCGTGATGTATGTCCGATTTGGTAAGTGCTTCCAAAATAACCCAGTTTCATCCCCGTTAAAAATTTGCTTCGGCAAGTAGCCTTCCTTCATGATTAAATCTTCAAATTTTTTCACAAACTCTTCTGCAGCCTTTTTATCTGCACTAGCTGCTTCCCCATGTCTGAGAACACTATGGATACCTGTTCTACCTTTGAATCTGTGAAACCACCCACGACTTGCCTTGAATTCATCAGTTTGATCTGAGATACGTCCTGGAATTTTCTTCTGCAATTCTTCAAAAATTAACCTAGCCTTCTCACAGATCATTGCCTGAGTTACTGGATCTCCTTTCATCTGTCTTTCTCTAATCCAGGTAAGAAGCAGCTTTTCCATTTCTTCATTGATTAAAGATCTGTTTCTGTCAGAAATTTTCATTGCTCCAACGAACACACTAGCACCTATAAAATTGTCTCTTTGTTGCCAAAAAGTTGCCACGGTTGACCTAGGGATGCCATACTCTTGAGCTACATCTGTAATTGTTCTACCTTTCTGCACTTTTTCTATAATTTCTTTCTTCTTTTCTATGCTCAACCAAGTGTGTTTCTTTCCTGAATTATTCAGCTGTTCACTTCTCTTTGGACCCATTATCAAATTTCACTCAAAAAATAAATAACTGCCAAAGCACAAAATTTTTTACTTTATGAGAAATACAGAATTATAAATTAGCACAAACAACTAGAGCAAATGTGAACTCAGACTACGATTATTAACAAGATAATGTTGTCTCATAACTGAGGAAGAACTGACGTCATACCTGTAGCTATCTTTGAGGGCGGCAAACGTAGCTGAACGATTGAGGGATCTATTCCCGCTTTATCTATCATTAGTTAAATGTTACTCTCGCTCTTTAATACCATTGGTTAAAATGTATGAAGCAGCCGTCACGATTTAGTGCTATTTAGTAATATTAAACGCAGTTACGTAGTCCAGCAAAGAATTCTATCGTGCAATATCATGTAGCGTTTTCGCTGGCCCACAAAATCCGACTGTCGAATAGCGGTACGTCGAATTGCGAGGCACCACCTGTACAAGGAAGCGAGTTTAGTTATGATATTGGTTTGCTTTCTCCTCTCCTTCAACCCATGTACTCCAGGCTAAATCGCATGCGAATGGTATACTAGATCACCACATTACTACTTTTTTGTGGGTGTCATTACCTCTACGCATACTTCTCTATGCAAAGCCCGCTGAAATAAAGTGTTCCGCGGTCTATTTGATTATTATTAGTCTATGCCAGTATATTAATAACCGAAAAAAAATTAAGTATTATAATGATACAAAAGTGGTGTATGCTACAAATATACAAAATTAATTTATTTTATTTTATTTTTTTAATTATTAATTACAATTTTTCACAGAACACTTGTTCACATCTCATGGAACACTAGTGTTCCGCGGAACACAGTTTGGGAAATGCTGCCTTAGTGTATCCTCTACGATACTGGCACAAATCCTTGCACCACCTTTGTTCAAATGGGTACCTTCTCTACAAAATCTATTCCTTCTATCTGCAAGTGTGGGTCATCTGGAACACACTGATAAAAAAATTTTCCTCCATAAAGCCTTGCAGAGTCTTTCAAGTCTTGAGTTAATTCACAAGGGTTTCAGCATATAATCCCTCCTGTTGTGTTTGCAGAATTGAAGGCACAGCATTTTTGCAGCATGATCCTATATTTACCCAACAAATCAAGTCACTTTTGTTTAATATTGTTTGTCCCCACATGAATAATAATGCTCTCTTTATCCCCCCCACACTGCCCAAAATCTGATGATCTCTTGGTAACATCAACTGTTGCTGTAAATCAGTAGCAAGTCTCCCATTAACACTGCCCAATGTTCATATCATATTTTTGTAATATTAAATTTTAAATTTTTAGTGATTATTACTTAAATTTAAAACTAATCAAATGGTTTTTATATTTACAGAAATACTATCTTAACTTTCGTTAAGAAAAAAAAAAAAAAAAGTTAAAATGTGAGAATTATAATCACCTGTGAATACATAAAAGGAGGAGGAGGGTGTAAGACCTGTACAAAGATTGGATGAGACTTAGTGTGCCACAAATGAAAAAAGGTTGGGAACAACTGGTCTAGGGCATAGGTTTTCAGATTGGTGGGAGACAGAGAGTAGTTATAAATGGCCACTACCCTTTGTGGACCAATTTGATGAGTGAGGGAACCACAGTAATCTATATTGGATCTCTTATTGTGTTCTAAATTTCAGCACCAAATGCAGGTAGTTGAAAAGGAAAAAGACCCAGGAGTAGTTGTGCCACCTGATATGAAATTCTCTAGCAGTGCAAACAGACTGCTAGAACAGCTCATAGGGTTTTGTCGATGATATACAGGATCATTGTCAGCAGAGACAAAGGTTATTATCCTCTTTGCAGAAATTGTCTTTATTTGTTACAGCACTCTTTTGTTCCTCTGTCACTAACCTCATTGCTGCAGTCTGCACCCATTCTAACAGATTCACATCATTCCTAAAATGAGGTTTCCAGGCCTGTATAGTACCCAAAACGTGGCCTAACTGTTGCCTTAGACCAGTGTTTCCCAAACTATGTTCTGCGGAACACTAGTGTTTTCCATGAGTTGTGAACAAGTGTTCCGTGAAACATCATAACTAATAATTAAAAATAATAATAAATGTGTTGCATATTTGTAGCATACACCACTTTTTTATATCATTATAATTTTTAACATTATTTTATTTATTTTATTATTATTGTTTTTTTATTTTTTATTTTTTTTTCAATTATTAATATACTATGGCATAGACTAATCAAATAGACCACAGAACGCTTTATTTTGGCAGATTTTTGCATAGAGATGTATATATAGAAGTGATGACAGCTACGAAAAAGTAGCAATGTAGTGATCTTATATGCCATTCGTATGTGATTTTTAACCCTGGAGTACACGGGTTGAAAGAAAGGGAGAAGCGAATTGTTATCATAACTAAACTCACATGTATAAATTTTTTTTTTGATAATTATCATTATTTCGAAATATTATTAAAATAAATGACCATGGATTTGTGGTTGAAAAAAGGAACTTTCAAACAAGCAGCGATGAAAACGAACACAATATTGTCACAGTTCAAAGTGAGTATAAACAATCGCAGCCTTTTGTTACCCAAAAATCCGAAGTGAAAAAAGGAACCAACTAATAAAATACCAAAACAAAAGTATGATGACAGTTATTTGAATTTCGGCTTTACATGTGTTGGAAATATATGCTCCTGATGCACAGTGCATCGTATGTAATAAAATACTGGCAAATAATTCTGTGACCCCCTCTAAACTTGTATTCTGTAAATATATTGTGAGATGAAAAGTGTTCCGTAACTGCAAACGTTTGGGAAACTCTGCCTTATATAATGGAAAAATCACTTCCTTATCCCTGCTGACTAGATTCCTGTGCATCATTGACTCCCATGAGCTGCCCTAGTGGCCCATTTGCATCTGCACTGCTCAGAAAACATCATGTCTGACTGCATAATTTCCCCCAGATCTCTTTCACTCTCTACTACCCTGAGTGGTCCCACACAGTTGGTATGTTATTCTGGGATTACTACTACTATATGTTGTCTTGCATTTGTAAGTAAACTTCAGTTGCTGCTCTGCAAAACTCTGCCATTGATCAAGCATAGTTAATCAAATATATGGAAATCAAACTGCAGCATATTTCTGCATGCATTTCTTAACTTAAATAACAGTTTAGAAACCATTTATAATGCTCCCTTGAAATTATCAAATTTTGCCAACTGACCTTATAAACATGATAGATCTGAGAAAATGTGCAGGAAAGGTAAATAGAGTCCAGGAAAACTTTATCCGCAACTTTCCTGCTGCACACTTAGTAAATGGAAAAGACATGTTCTTGGTGAAGAATGCTACCATACCTGCTATTACAAAATGATTACCAAAAAAAAAATGTAGGCAGAGATGTGCACTCAGTCAGTAGTGTAACTTTTAGAAACAGTGTTCTTGAATTGCTAGTTTCACTGCTCTAATAAGTGGGAACTAGGGCTTACAATACCGGTCAAAATCTTAATACCGGTATTTTGGTATTTTTAATTTATGAAACCAGGATACTGGTATTCCAAAAACAAACTTTTTTCTCAGTAAGCTTTGATGACAGTTCATAAAGTATGGAAAAAACAAGTACCGTAATTACTTGAATTCAAGTTTTAAATAAACATTTATTGCAATAATAAATATTCTAAAAACAAAAAAATATATATTGTTACTGCAAAGTTTAGTTATGTTTAAGCATCCACACTGCCTGTCCGAATAAAGTGAGCTCTTAAGAAACATCAGCAATCAATAGTATGATAATTTAAAATGGATCTAATTTTGGTACATATTTGATATGGCAGAAACCGCCTTTTCGGATTCTATTCTGGTACTGAGATAATCGATAGACAATCTCAGTCCATATTTTCTAGGCTTTGAACTTTTTTAGCAAAAATTGTTAAAAGTATTTCATTAATTTCCGACTCAAGTTCATCTTTTAAAATCTCATTGGAGTCAGGCAATTTCTTATTTTAGAGAGAATTTGCAGAACACTGATGTTCCATGTTGGTTTTCCATGGTTGAATTATGTTCATCATTTTCTGAAGGAGAAAGACGTTTTATTAAGCGAAATATAGTTTTCACTATAGTATCTTTATTGAGTCTGGCAGAGAGCAAAGAGTGGGGATAAGGAATAAAGAAGAGAGCAAAGAGTGCAATTAAGGAATTCTTCACATATATAAATGCAAAGAACAGAAGGACAAATCAGATTGGACCCTTATGTAATGAGCGTGGGATAGTATTAGATACCCCAAAAGTTGGAGCAGGCTGGAATCATAGGGAAAATTCTTAGATGGATAGCACAATGGCTTGAGGGCACCAGGCAGGAGATTGTGACAAATGGTTATTCCTCAGATTGGGTTAATGTAAGAAGCGGGGTTCCCGAAGGATCAGTATTGGGACCACTGTTGTTTTTGATTATCTTAAATGACATCTACGAAGGGTGTGAGGTCTAAACTTGCAGATGATGTAAAGATCAGTAGAGTAGTTAATGATTGCCACCAAGCAGAGCTTCTTCAGAGTGACCTAGATAGACTTCCTGGATGGTCAGAAAAGTGGCAGCTATATGCTTTAATTCAGAAAAATGCAAGGTCTTACACCTGGAGAACAACAAAATAACCTATACACTCGGTGGAGTTGAACTAAAGTCAGTAGTAGAAGAACAGGACTTGGGAGTTAACGATGTGGTCAGACATGAAGTTGTCCAAGAATTGTGGACAGGTTGCAGTGTTGCATGGTGCCCTATCAATGATTTATCAAACATTTGTTAGTAGAAATAAGGACGTCATAATCACATAAAGGTGATTTTACAAACTTTATGTGATTAAATTATACACTTTTTTTTTTTTTAAAAAAATTACCGAAAAACCTGTATTTTTGTATCAATACCAGTATTTGAATACCGGTAAAAATTACCGGTATCCCAGTATTGTAAGCCCTAGTGGGAACATTAGCAACAACAAAAGTTGCTCATTCATATGGGAAATGAATGTATTCTACTAACTATCCAGTGTAAATTTTCCTAGCCATCTTAATGTATAAACAACTTGCTGTATTGTAGAATTTCAGTTATATGAATATTAGTCATCTAAAATTTTAGTTAACTGAAAATTCAGACAGGTATAAAGCACATTACTGCTTTAGGTCCATCATGGAGAACATTTTGTTCCTTCCAAAGATCAATTAAGCTTGGTGTTATGTCCATTTAGTAATAAAAACTGTCATCAGTGGTTCAGCCTTAGTTGCTAATATCTTTTTAAATTGCATAGCATCACCCAGTAAGTGAATCTACCATGCATTTAAAAGTCTGAGACACCACCAGAACAGTTGATTCAAAGTTACTAGCTTCTCATCAGGTGGCTGGTGGTGGCCCCTCTTAGTGAATGGGGAAGTAGTATGGGGACGAAAAATTTCCATTTAAACATATAACAACCATTATATGTGCATTCTCCCAGTAACTTGGTTGCACTAACCCTATGCATGAAAGAGCCTCCAGGATCTGATGATATACAGCAGGGGTAGACAACAAGTCGATTGCAGCTTTAATTTTGGTCAATCACAATGAATTTTAAATATATATAAAAAATAGATTAGTCAAAATCTAAATGTTATTATTATGCGCCCCACTGCGTACGCTTATTACAAATCCGTTGAATCACGTGACTACTCTTGTTGCCCCGCAGTAAGAGTAGTGAAACAATAGATAAGCTAGGCTTATCTAGTGAAAATTCACGCATCATGGAGAGCATGGTGTATGTATCGAATTCTTATTTAGCTTACTTAATATTAATAACTGGATAGTACTTATACGTTAATTTAATACTCTTTGATTTAAAATTAATACTACGAAAAAGAGTTAAAACGTATCATTTTCATCAAGAGTGGGAACTAGAATACTTTTTTGCAATGATAAAAGAAAAATGTTGTTTGATTTTGCAATGCTTCCCTGGCTATACCCAAAAAAGGAAATTTAGAAAGTGCACTTCACTGCACTCCATGGTAAATACCAATCAGACTTTCCACCTAATAGTGAGCTTAGAAAAAATAAATTAAAAGAACTTAAATCCAGATTTTTTGCACAACAAAATTTCTTCATGGCACCTAATTTACAATCTAAAGCACTAACTGTAGCATCATTTAAAGTGAGTCATCTTCTTGCAAAAAAATGCAAACCATTTTGTGATGGTCAATTCATCAAAGATGCATTTTTAGAAATAACAGATTCTCTTTTTGACCATGTGCAATGAAACTTTTGAGATGGTAGATTGCAACACATTTTGAAGGGGAAAAAAGGAGATTGCATCACAAATTAAGTTGGCCACCCGTGATGTGATATACAGTATGAGATGATTCACATTCCACCACATCTATTGCTCTGTAATTGAATCTATTTGAAGGATCAGTTGATTTCCAAAGCCAGGAAAGATCCTAAAAATTCCTATTATCATTCTGACTAGCTGCTTATGTGTGTGTTTGGAAAAAATGTCAATGCTTGCTTTATGTTACCATGAAGCAATGACTATTTTAAAAAGACAGTGTGGCTTCCAAAGAAGTTGGTTAACTATGATTCAGTTGGAAACATTCATTTATGGTGATTTCATAAAGCATAAGTACTTGGTATCAGTTTCGTTTGAAATGGAAAAAGCATAAAACAGAACTTGGAGGTATGATATTTAAAAGAAAAATTCCATTTATTTGATCCTAGAGGTTATCATCCGCTTATAACCTTCCACTTTTTATCCAGGGTTGTTTTATATATATATATATATATATATATATATATATATATAATTATATTTAAATAATGTTGGAAAAGAAGTATTACTTAATAAAAATAAAAAGGAGGGTGCAGCACACATCAAAGGCAGCAAAAAGCATATTCCTCTACATGATGCTTGAAACATAGTCATATAAATTAGAATAAGGTTTAAAATAATAAAATAATGCCAGCAGTATGGCCAGACAAGAGCGGGGAAAAAAAAAAAAAATTAAACCTAGATTCAAATCTAACAGGGAGGGAAGAGAAAGGTAACAAGAATAAAAATATATTGCAACGGAAACTCTAAATTAGAAAATCTAATTATACGAATAATAATTCATTGAAATTTAAAGCCAATTAAATAGAAATTTAGTGGTGCCCCCTCTGATGGGTACCAGGTCCAAATTTATGTGAAATATCACCAAACAGAGATTTAAACCATTCACAATAAAACAAAACAAAAACAAAAATAAAAAAAATAGACTGACCATTATGCCCCATCTCAACAGAGGACCACAAGGCCAATAATGGTCAGGGAATCTCTGCATTTCGAACGCTAAACAAATCGCCGCAAAGGCGAAACAATCGCAAGATCAGTCCGCCACAACCGATCCCCAGATCGAACCGCCAATTCAGGGAATTGAACAGCGGTGGTTCTGATGCAGCAAAAATCAAAAATAGAACAGACGAGCACTCCAGTGCAAAGCCACACTACTGACAAAAGTAAACTTAACCCGTTTATATAAACGAGAGAAACGTTACCTTTCTCTTCCCTCCCTGTTAGATTTGAATCTAGGTTTAATCCCCCCCCCCCGCTCTTTTCTGGCCGTACTGCTGGCATTATTTTATTATTTTAAACCTTATTCTAATTTATATGACTGTTTTAAGCATCATGTAGAGGAATATGCTTTTTGCTGCCTTTGATGTGTGCTGCACCCTACTTTTTATTTTTATTAAGTAATACTTCTTTTCCAACATTATTTAAATATAATTATGTCACATGATAGTATTGGCGAATTGCTAACACTGTGCCTGTACTGCCATCTATAGTTTATTATTCGTTTATATAAACGGGTTAAGTTTACTTTTGTCAGTAGTGTGGCTTTGCACTGGAGTGCTCTTGTCTGTTCTATTTTTGATTTTCGCTGCATCAGGACCACCGCTGTTCAATTCCCTGCATTGGCAGTTCGATCTGGGGATCAGTGTGGCGGACTGATCTTGCGATCATTTCGCCTTTGCGGCGATTTGTTTAACGTTCGAAATGCAGCGATTCCGTGACCATTATTGGCCTTGTGGTCCTCTGTTGAGATGGGGCATAATGGTCAGTCTATTTTTTCTATCTTTGTTTTGTTTTGTTTTATTGTGAATGGTTTAAATCTCTGTTTGGTGATATTTCACATAAATTTGGACCTGGTGCCCATCAGAGGGGCCACCGCTAAATTTCTATTTAATTGGCTTTAAATTTCAATGAATTATCATTCGTATAATTAGATTTTCTAAATTAATTTAGAGTTTCCGTTGCAATATATTTTTATTCTTGTTACCTTTCTCTTCCCTTCCTGTTGTTAGATTTGAATCTAGGTTTAATTTTTTTTTTTCGCTCTTGTCTGGCCGTACTGCTGGCATTATTTTATTATTTTAAACCTTATTCTAATTTATATGAATATATATATATATATATATATATATACACAGTTAAACTTCCCTTTAACGGACAGCCATGGGGAACGAAAATGTGTCCATTAGAGAGAAGTGTCCGCTAACAAGAAGTCTGAGGGAGAAAAAAAAAAAAAAAAAGAAAATTATTAAACGTTTAATGTAAAATTAAATTAAAATATATACAGATTTTGAACAATATTTTTGTAAATAATATACATACAATTGTGCTATGCATATTATGACTTTCTTAAGAAAAATACATACAGTAATCACTTATTTTCTTCTGCACCTTCTTCTGGCTGATAATTTTGTTTTCAACATTTGTTTGGAGTGAAGAAACCATCGAAAGTCCAGTATCTTCTTTAGCGGCGAAAAACAGTTTTAAACAATTCATTTGTACGAGCGCTTCTTCTATTTTCATCGGTGGTTCATCGTTAATATGTTCTTCGACAGAATGACCTCCTTCCATTTCTTCATCCTCATGGGGAACTTCTTGAAAAATATCGATGATAATGTTGATATCTAGAGCGCCATCTTCTGTAGTTGAGGTTCGAGTCTATATCTTTGTAGCCAGGGTCACTTGTAGCGGAAGTATCGTACATTATCAATAGATGTTGAAGTTCTTGGTCTTGGTGCTCCACATTGCTGTTCACAACTTCAATTTTTGCGTTTGAGAAGCCAGACTTTACAAAACAGTTCACGACAGTTTGTTTTCTAATTGCGTTTACTGAAGAGGAAATCCATTGAATCACATCTAGGATGCTGATTTTCTTTGCAAGGTCACTCACACAGGTTACATCGTTCATATTTGCAATGAGATGTCTTAAAACATGTTTTCTGTAGTGAAGTTTAAAATTTTTTATTATCCCTTGATCCAAGGGCTGACACTCTGCAGATGTGTTTGGTGCCAGAAAAACGATTTGAATGTTGGACAATTCAACGTGCGGGTGAGATGCAGCATTATCCATGAAAAGAATAATTTTTCTGTTTTGACGAATCATGTTTTGGTTAAAATGACTTATCCATTCGCTCATG
Organism: Mastigoproctus giganteus; assembly: GCF_048544385.1. Taxonomy (NCBI): domain Eukaryota; kingdom Metazoa; phylum Arthropoda; class Arachnida; order Uropygi; family Thelyphonidae; genus Mastigoproctus; species Mastigoproctus giganteus. Next base: position 98,348,948 of record NC_143576.1, on the reverse strand, counting down.
ATATCTCATGTCATCCACGCTTTTTTATTAGACTTCCAGTCAACATTCAAAAGATTCAACTTTATGCCCTTGAAACAACGAGGATTTTGTGGTTTTCCTATAACAAGAGGTTGTTCAAAGTCTCCCAGCATATTTGTACACAATAGTACAGTCAAGCGTTCCTTAGAAATTTTTCCGCCCTGGCACTTTTCGTATTTTAGACTCATTGTTTTTTCAGGAAGAGCTTTAAAAAACAACTCTGTTTCGTCACAGTTGTAAATACCCTTAGCTTCAAAATCATGACATAAATCTTCCAATTTGACGGTCCACTCTGTTACAACCCCAGTATCAACAGATCCACTTTCACCACTTACGGTTTTCCAAGAAATTTTATGCCGAGTTTTGAACTTGTCTAGCCACCTCACAGAAGCTTTGAACTCATTTACTCTAGATTTCACAACCTCCAAAGCCTTTTCCCTAATAATAGGCCCATTAAATGGGAATTTTTTTAGCACGTTCGCGACAAAACCACTCACACGTAACATTGTCAATTTGAAGTCCAACAGTTTACGGGAATGATTTTGAATCTGATCATTTCCATGTTGCTAAAATTGTTTGAGCAGTTCATTTTTTTTCTTTAGGATGTTGCTTACCTGCGGTCTTCCCGATTTTGAATTTTGCAGTGAGATTGCGAACTGTATTTTTTTGCCGATCATACGCATTAATGAGTTTGACTTTATCTTTTAAAGTTAAATGTTTACGAGAAGACATTGTGCACTTCACACGACACTGAACAAAACTGAAACTGAAAAGACGAAAGGCTGACCATATTCCCCCCCCCCTCCTGCACACACCGAATTCATCAGAAGTTTTACACGTGCCTTAAAATTCTTGAAAAGGGGTTTAGAACCGCAACGTAAACCTTGATAAAATTCAGAGAATCGGAAAGAAAGTAAACATACGACTGAGGCAATACGTGGAAGAAAAGTTCCTAGAAAAAGGGCCGTAAACTCGCCCGCTGTCCGTTATGGGGAGATCAAATTAAGTGCTAATCTAAACGAAACAGTGCAGATTGCCTGTCCGCGTCCGTTACAGAGAATGTCCGCTAGACAGAAGCTGCAAACACGTTAAAACCAATAGAGGTGAGTTGGGGAATTTGAAAATGTCCGTTGTAGAGAGATGTCCGTTAACAAGAGGTGTCCGTTAGGAGAAGTTTCGCCGTATATCAAAACTGCAGTGTATACTCAAGTTTGTGTTAGAATTAACTTCTCCTGATTTTTAGAAAAGAGGAAGGAGTTCTCCAAGGCTCTATCTTCAATGTTGCACTTTTTGCAGTTCAAAGTGAACTCTATTACAGAAAGGGTTCCTCCATCAGTCCTCAATGTAGATAATTTTAGCACTTTCTGTAAACTCTTGTACATGATAGTTACAGTGCAACAACCTTATTTCCTCATTGGCCAATCAGTTCAAATTTTTAGCTAAAAAGACCATTTGTATGCATTTTTGTTGCAAACAGAATCTTCACCCTGATTCCAAACTCAAGATTGGACAAAAAAAACAAACTATTCCAATAATAGCAGAAACAAAATTTCTGGGACTTATTTTTAATCAAAGCTGTTCTCCAACATAATTGTCTACTCAAGTAAAATGCACATGTGCAAACATGCTCTGTGCTGTCTTCTCCAATTTTGGGGGAGTAGGTGGAAGTACATTATTATGCCTTTTTCGAACATTTGTCTGATCTAAACTTGACTGTGATAATGTTTATTAGAAGTTCTGTTCTTTGATGGTTTGATTCAGTCTGCCACAGAGCAATATGAATTGCCACCTAATCATTTCATACTTTCACCATCCAGACTATTTACGTGAAAGCCAGTGAGTCATTACTGATGCTTTGACACCAAAAGCTGTTGTGACATTCCATAAAAGTAAAATCCCTGCCAGATTATTCCACATGGACATCCATTTTTATGACATGATGGGACAATTTGTATAATGCATATAAGAACTACCAATTGCACCTTTGGTATCAGGATCAAAGGGCTAGCTGAAAACAAATTTTATGTTGGATAATGTATCCACATCAGCTGGCCAAATCCTCCTAAACCCTTGAGTATGAAACCTCCATCTTGTGACTTCACTCTTAGGAATTAGCTGAAAATCAACACATCTCTGTTATTGGTAACTCTTTGTAGCATACAGCTCGGTATTCTGACTTCCTGCTGGTTTATAGAGCGTAAGGTCTGAAGTATTAGTGATCTGCTTGTGTTCCCAAAAAAATGTGTTCAGTTGTATCCCCCATAAATGTAGTATATACATTGCATAGCTGTAAGCAGTAGAACTGTGCTTGGATCATATAAAATCTCCCCAATACCAAAGGTGTTTTGTCTACACCGACTCTCTTAAGTGTATTACAGGCTTTATCAGGGTTGAGATGCACTCCTCATCCAATAAGCTATACCAAATGAAGTCCATAATTATGATGTGCTGTCTAGTCACTACAGGGTTCACCTGGAGGAAGTTGGCCTTGGTCATGGGACATTGTCACCTCGTGCATTTGTATTTGCTGGTGGGGGGGGTAATGATCATACTATATTTAGATACTGTGACACATTTTTTAACAATTCTGACATTTAATTGAATTTGCATCCTTTAATAATCGATGTGCCATTTTTCTTTTACACATCTGAGCCGTACACTCAGTCAGACTTCACTAGATGATGACAACATATCAGAAACATTGAAGTTTTTACAACTTATTAATTTATATAATTTCATTTATTGTGTTTCTATAATTTTATCTTTTAACTGTTTTTATTATATTAATATTACTCTATATTAAGTAATTATACTATTTTATATTATATATTTTTATTATTCCATTTTACTTGGTTCTCTATAGCCTAAGCTGCTATTGTGCCATTAAACCCTAACCAACCTTGTTTTACGAAGGATTGTAGATCTTTTTGAACAGATGTAGAAAAGAGCAACAAGCTTAGTCAAGAGCACAAAAGCGACTTGATTTATGTAAATTGCAGCATCTAGAAGCTAGGCATATACATAGAGACCTGATTGAAATGTTTAAGAACTTAAATGGATTGAATAAACTGAATATTGCTGCCATCCTTAATCTTTCTTGGATGGTACACATATATGAGGACATTAAAGTTGAAAAGGATGACTACAGGATAGATGTGTGAATATTTCCATCTGGTGTTGTTTGAAGTGGGTAGTTTGAATAAATTTAAGAAAGGATTAGACAAGTTATTAGAGAGGATAGACAGATGGTGTAAATTGGGTTCTCCCACTAATCCTTCAGCTGATGCTATATAAGCTTGTTCCCTGCAGAATAAGGTAAATAGACATTGCTTTTGCCTATAATATTGTAAAGAAAAGAAATATAAATTTGTCAGACTAATTCTGTAAAATATAATCTGATTTTTTTGGGTTAACATATAATATCATGCCAGTGTTAATACACATAATAGAGAGCCTTAGTGAAAATAAAATTACTACCATAAACCACATAACTTAATGCAAAAAAGTGTATCTGTATGGAATATAAAACAGTCACATTGCTGGATTTGAATTGTCAATAAAAAAGGCAAAAAAAAAAAAAAATTTAAGACACTTTGAATTTAAAAAAGACATTTATTATCAAATGTACCATGTAGATTTCAGTTCCAAATTGAGTAGATAACATTTACTTTATAAAACTTCATGAAGTATAAAAAATAAATTTGCGTAAAATTTCTAATTTTATTCCATGTATTAACTTTTGAGTGATGTAATAATTATTAATTATCTTTTGAATTTGTTTTATTATAATGAGAAATAATGCTTTAAATTCCTTTGCCTTTCTTTTTCTTCTAGCATTGATGCTGACCTGGAAGAAAAAGCTCAGAAAGCTATTGATAAATTTTTTTCCGAAAACAGTGTTGTTCCATCTCCCTGGGCTGCTATAGCAAAGCATGTTACATTCTCTCCAGATCTAGCCTCTACAGCTTGTAAGTCTGTCTTTTATTGTACAACTACTTAAATTTATGGACAAAAGTTAAGATATAGATGACAAAAGTGCAATAGTTTTCATCATGATTATCAGTAGTAGTAGTGGCAAAAGATGCAAAAAAGGAAACTTATACAGCATCAGCCAAAAAGAAATCAACACTTTCCATTTCATCTGTCCATATCCTCTAACAGTTTATCTAGTTCTTCCTTGAATTTATTCAAACTACCCAACACAACACAAGATGGGGGTTTGTTCCAACAATAAACCACTCTCTCTCTCTCTGGCTGAAGGAAAATTTCTGCACATAACTAACTTGCCAATTATCCTTCCTCAATTTTAATTTGCACCTCCTCATGTGTTTAGTCTGAGCAAGAGGAAAGATCCCATCAGCATTGAGTTTATTCAATCCATCCAAGTCCTTAAACACATCAATCATCTCACAAGTGGCTAGTCTCTAGATGCTGCAATTTGCAAAGCTGAAGCCTTTCCTGGTAATAGCACCCTTTTGCTCCCCTAAGTCTTGTAATAATTGACACAAATCATAGAAATTTGATCATTAAATATATTGTTATGATTCAACAGCACCATATGAACTTATAAGCAATGCATACCAATTTTTAAATATTTAAAATAGCTAGTGCACGACTATTGAATTGAATGCCTAGTGGAAAAGGTTCTAGGTTTTTAAGGCTATAGGATAAAACACTACATTTGATTTGTAAGAAATAAGGAGACTTAATAGGAGATGATTACTCTGCAGGGCTTACAAAGAAAAGCAGTATATAAATAAATAATGGCTGGCCATGTCAATTCCCATTAAACCCTTCCTTGGCTGTTAAGACAAAGTTAAGCACTTTTGTAGCAGAGCTTCTAGTTTCAAAGAAATTTGTAATTAAGATAATTAGCTACTGTTTCCATAATTTTTATTAGATTAACTTCCATTTTGCTTCAAGATTTGAAGCATTATAAGAAACAAAATTAAAAATAAAATTCAAAAAATTAAAACTGGGAAGATTAAAAAGATACTTCAAATCCCTGTCTCCCCCCCTGAAGATCCACTAAACAGTGATCACTTCCCCTTGATATGTAAAATTCAAGCATCACATTCAATAATATCAGAAAACCATATAAAAATGGAAATTTTCTAAAGCAGATTGGGCAAAGTACACGCCCAATGTGACCTTTGATGATCAGATTATTGAAACCTGTCCTATCGGCACAGTTACTGATCACAGTACAAAACAAATACTGGGAGCTGCATCTACTGCAATTCCACAATCGCTGTCAGAAATCCATAGAGCCATTAATCATTGATGGAACGAAGAGTGTAAGGGTACAAAAAAGAAAAAAAACCAGGTGTGGAATTTGTTTCGTAAACATCCTACCACCGTCAATCTCATAAAGTGCAAGAAATTTAGAGCCAAGGCCTGTCAAATTCGGGAAAAAAAGCTAAAAGAGATTCTTGGATTCAATTTGCAAGCTCAATTAATAAAAATACTGATACAAGAATAATATGGAGAAAAATAAAACAGTTAAGTGGCAAATTTCCTCCATTAATCCTCTCCACTTCTGAATTGGAATGGGCAGGAGCTTTCTACTCCTGCAGAGATTGTGAATGCCCTAGGGACTGTATTCTCACAGTTGTCTGCCTCGACAGCATATGGTCCATCATTCCAGAATATCAAAGAACAGCCAAAAAAAAATCCTAACTGAACTTCAGACCTAAACCTTCTTTACCCTACAATCAACCACTTACGTTGCTTGAACTTCAAGAAGTTATATCTACCTCAAAAAAACATTTCTGCAGGCTCCGGTGGAATATATTACATAATGCTCCAGCACTTAAATAAGGAATCAGTCTCTTCATTGCTGAACGTTTTCAATCACATCTTTCTTGAACATTATTTCCCCAGTTCCTGGCATCACTCCTATATACTGGCAATTCCCAAACCAAGGAAAGATCATTCTATTCCTGAAAACTATAGATCCATTTCTCTCACCAGCTGCTTAAATTAAAAATAATTCACTAGAAAAAAGAACTCTGGAAAAAATAATTCACCATCGACTCACTTCGTTTTTTGACTTAAAATCTAATTTCTGATGATCAATTTGGTTTCAGAAAGAATAGATCAGGCCTGGATCTCATGGTCAAAGTGGAAGCAAACATCAGGAATTCTTTCATCAGAAATGAGCATCTCGTCGTGGTATGCCTTGACATACAGAAAGCTTTTGACACTACGTGGCGTTTTGGTATCCTGAGAGGCCACTTACCATATTTCGTACAGAACTTCCTTCAGCATAGATCTTTTCAAGTTCGATACCGGCAAGCCCTCTCCTAAACCTATATACAAGAGGAAGGAATTCCACAGGGCTCCGTTCTCAGTGCCACCTTATTCACAATAAGAATAAATCACGACTAAAAATATTCTGAACAGTGTGAATTCATATCTGTATGCTGATGATCTGACAGTTTCTTGCAGTTCACAGAACATGACCTTCGTTGAGAGGCAGCTCTAAATTTCAATTAATAATATATTCAGCTATGGATGGCACAGAATGGGTATTGACTATCTTGTCCTAAATCTAAAGCAGTTCACTTTTGTAACAAACAGAAGATGCATCCAGATCCAGAGCTACACTTAACAAAGCATTCTATCCCAGGTTGTGAACAGCATTCGTCTCCTTGGTCTGATTTTCGATAGAAAATTGGGACTTCATGGAATATGTTAAATATCTACGGACATCTTGCCAGAAAAAAATGAACATACTCAGAGTTATTTCATCAACATCATGGGGTGCAGATTGGCACATGTTACTCCATTTGTATAGAGCCCTAATCAGATCTAACCTTGATTACGGTGCCCCAGTGTGATTCTGCTAGGGAGAGCGGACTAGCACAGCTTGCCCCTGTTCAACATTCTGCCCTGAGGTTTGCTATAGGCACTTATAGAACTTCACCAGTTCAAAGTCTTTACATTGATGCCCATTAACTTCCTCTAAGCCTTGAGAGAAAAATGTTACTTCTCAACTATACAACTAAAATTCAAAGTCTACCGAACCACACCGTTAGTCCGATACTTAATGATCCTCAGTTCCCAATGTACTATAGAAATAAACCCAGGGCAATTCCGCGTACTGCTATCAGATTGCAGACATTGTCAGAAACTTTGAATATACATCTTGACAAAGTCCTCCAAGATCCAAACAGTCTGAATCCCCCATGGTCTTCTATCAAACCATCCTGTGACAGTTATTTCCTAAACTGGGAAAAACACGCTCTTGCAAATGTCAACATACAACTTCATATTGTCCTCATCTAAAAATTATTTGCGTTTTACAAAAATATATACTGATGGGCCAAAGTCTGATAATGGAGTTGGTGCTGCATAAAATAATTTAAAAAATCTCATAAAATCTTTTCCATATCACTTCCCCTTGAATGCAACAGCTATACAGCTGAATTATGCACCATCAGGCTTGCACTAGAAGATATTCTCCATCTGTCCATCCAAAAAAGCATGATATACGGACTCCCATAATGCGATTATAGCTTTACAGAATATCTCCTCTCATACACATCCTTTAATAAAAGCCCTGGGTGCCAAGCGATTGTGATCGAGCGTTTTCTCTCTGCTTAAAGTGCAATTGTGTAAAAGCAATTTATAGTTATTTTACTTTCCTGTCCTTAAGAAATTTATTTATTTAATAACGGCTCTGTACAAAAGTACCTGACCGAAAGTAAGTTACTAACACTTACTACTTTACACTTGATCACACCAGGCACTGCTTCTGCCTCCCCATGGCGGGGCCAGGAACCTTGGCAGAACAGTTAATCTGCCAAGGGCCAAAAGGAGTAAATATGGATCACAATGTGTTTCCACAGAATTTTCTGCATTTCTCATAATGCACACTCTCTCTTATAGATCAGCCGCTCAGTAAGCTGTCTTCGTTCCTTATCCGGAAACACCTGGAAAGTCTGGCAGGATCTCCTAAGACAGTCAAGAGACTGCAATCGGGGGACCTGCTAGTGGAAACAGTAAATCGCAGACATTCCAAGAAACTGCTAAAACTTACAAACTTTGCTGGAATCTATGGAATGTCTTGAGGGAGAGATGAGTCAAGAGCTTCTGGAACAAAATGTAATTGTAGTGAAACTAATGACTAAAAAAGACAACACTCACACCTACAAGGAATATTATCCTCACTTTTAATACCCCAAACCTACCTTTGTCTACAGAAGCAGGTTATCTTCTTTGCCACATTTGACCCTACATTTCTAATCCCTTGAGATGTCATAAGTACCAAAAGTATGGCCACTTTCAAACGGCATGCAGAGGAAACTCAAGTTTGTGGGTCAACTGTGGGTCCTCCAGTCACATTCAAAGTGATTGTTCGGCAACAGAAATGACCTGCCCTAACTGTAAAGGAAACCATCCTGCTTATTCTAGGACATGCGGCCCCAGGTGCCAAGTGATTTTTTAGTGACTAAGCGATTTATAGAGCATTCTGAAAAATATACCAGTTTCTTTAATTTTCATTGTTAACGTCCTTTTATTTTTGTGAAACAGTTCTTTGTCTTACAATTAATAAGTGAAGACACAGAGAAGAAACTTATCTTTCTTATTTTTTTCTCTTATTCTCACTTTTACTAATCTAACTTACACAGCCTCTTGGTCACTAAATAGCACTGCTCTTGCCGCCATGTGATGGGACTGGTAACCTGAGAGAGGAAAGTAACACTTCCAGGGCCAAAAGAGCAAACAAGAGTAGTAAAATAACTACTAATACTACAGGGCTTCAAGAGTACCCTACCAAGTAGTGATACAGAAAACACAAAGAGACAGAAGACAGATATGGACCCACCAAAAATACCGACATACATTGTCACATGTGCGACAGGAGATCAGACATTAGGACATATGTCTCCGTTCGTAATTCAGAAAACATTAGAGGGTCTACTTGAATCTCCCAAGTCAGTTCAGCGCCTAAGATCTGGGGATATACTAGTGGAAACAGAAAATCCCAAACACTCCCAGAAGTTGCTATCAACAACAATTTTTGGAAGAATACCAGTAGTTGTAACACCACACAACACACTGAATTCTTCCAGAGGAAGAATTCAGAAGGAAGAATCTCCGAGTGGGACATCTTAAATGTGTCAGAGGAAGAGCTTACAGAAGAACTGAGAAGCCAAGGAGTAACAGGAGTTGAAGAGAATTAATATCCGAAGGGATGGAAATATAATTCCAACAAGAACCGTTATCATAACCTTTAATACTCTGAAACCTCCAACAACAGTCAAAGCAGGATATCTGAACTGCCAAGTACGACAGTACATAATAAACCATTGCATTGTTACAAATGTCAGGAATTTGGACATTCACAAATGGCATGCAGAAACTCTGCAACCTGTGCAAAATGTGATTCTAAAGAACACAAGACTACAGTTTGCTCTGCCAACATCTTCACATGTACAAACTGTAAAGGGGAACACCCAGCCTACTCAAAAACATGCGAAAAATGGAAACAACAGAAACTAATTCTGAAATACAAAACAGAATACAACACAATGTACCAAGAAGCAATGAGAATAATACAGCCATTGCCTACAAACAAGCCAACATATTACCATTAGTAGAGCCATATGATGCAAGAAAGCAAGCTTATGCAGCATCGGCCAAAAAAAGAAACTCCCATTTCATCCCCCCATTCGTTCCAAATGCCTGTCCAGTTCAACCTTAAATTTATTTAGGCTATTAACTTCCACAATAAAAGATAGAAGCCTGTTCCACCAATCAACTACCTGCTGATTAAAGGCAAATTTCCACACCTATTCTACAACTATCTTTCCTCAATTTGAAATTGTGCCCCCTCAGGTTCTTAGTCGGAGCAAGAGGAAGAATCCCATCACATTCAGCTTGCTCAACCCAATCAAGGCCTTATACACCTCAATCAGATCACCTCGCAGGTGCCTACTCTCCAGGCGCTGCAATTTGCAGAACTTAAGCCTTTCTTGGTACGAGCATCTCTTTGTTCCCCTCACCAATCTTGTTGCCCTTCTTTGTATTCTTTCTAGCAACTTTACATCCTTCCTAAAATGAGGCCTCCAGACCTGTACACAGCACTCTCGGTGTGGCCTGACCATTGCCTTGTACAACGGGATAATCACCTCCCTGTCCCTGCTAGCAAAATTCTATATATCATCAACAAGACTCCATGACCTGCCCTGGCAGCCCATCTGCACTGGTCAGCAAAACTTCATATTTGACTGTACAATTACCCCCAGATCTTTTTCACTTTCCATTTCCTGAGTGTAGTACCACACAGTTGGTATGTTTCTCTTCGGTCATTGCTATCCATCGACTCATCAAAAAATAAGATGGGATGGTTCATCTGACATCCATTTAGGCCTAAACCTTGAACAGTATTTCTTAGTTGGAATAAAAAGGAAAAGCCTAGTAGCCTTCAAAATTAACTCCCTGAAGGCTTCCCATTTAGAATTCAATGTTGGTAACATCATCACCTGATCCCACTGTACAGAATTTAACAACTGTCTGAGACTCGAGTAGTCACCTTTACGAAAGCAAAAGCCCTTCCCTTTAGTCTTGATGGTAGTTACATCTTTTAAGTAATTCCCACATCGGCACATTGTGATCACTGTCACCCAGTGGTTCCTCTATCTGCAAATTCTTAATGCATTAATAATCACTGCTGATAATCAGATCAAGAGTATTACTCCCTCTGTTTGGCTCTCGAACATGTTGCTGTAGAAAACAGTCATCCAGTAAGTCTTGCTATTGTGCAAGTGACCAATCCACGAGTTCCAGTAAATATCTGGAAAGTTAAAATCCCCCATTATAAGAAATTCTGATTTACTGGCTCACTCTATTTCTCTTCACAATTGCTAATTATACTCATCAGATACATTATGCCTGTAACGCACACACCTACTCATTTTCCTTTCCCAGTGCTTATTTTACACCAAACAGACTCAACACTGCATTGTCCACCAACATCAATTGGATGCACTTCCTTAGATTTTTGTTTCTTAACTAACAGCATAACCCCTCCTCCATTCCTGCCCTGTCTATCCTTCCTGTACATATTGTACTCCCCAAATTCCAATTCTGCACTGCTTATATCTGTGTGATACCATGTCTCTGATATCCCAACAATATCTGCCTTTGATGCCTTGACTAGCACTTCAAGTTCATCAAATTTATTAACTATAATCCTAGCACTGGTGTACATGCAAGTATTCGTGCACTTGTTCCTACTCTTAGTTACCCTAATACAACCCACCATAATGGATGTATTTACTTGTTTCATTATGACTTCCAACAGCCCTGAAAATCTCTATTACCTTGCTTTCCAGGCTGCTGTTCATTCCAACAGAAGCAGTGCAAAAATCACTTTTGCCTCTGCCTGCAGCCACTGTCAACCTTTTAGTCTGTGTATCCTCCCACCCAAGCTAGCATTTTTCCGAACCATCTAACACTGCCTCTATAGCATCAGTGAATATTCTTGCACCCTTACTATTTAAGTGTATCCCATCCCTGTAGAAGCAGTCTCTCCTGTCAACAAGCACAGACCATGCTGAAAAAAATTCTACCCCTTAAGCCTTGCACAATCTCTGCTGGGCCGAATTGATCGACAAGGCTCTCATCATATACTCCCTCCTATCTTGTCTGGGCAGAATTGCAGACACTTTCACATTCAACCCTAACTCGAGACTTTTTTTTCAACATTGACCTGTACTTGTTGAGTAACTCTGCAGATCTCTTACTCACTCACCTTCACTCACCTCAAGCATCGATGAGCCATGGTTGTCCAACACCTCACTGGCGATTCATGGGTTTCCCCTCCTCAGACCATTTTCGGTAGGTACTAACCACGGCTGACCGTGAGCATCCCACTAGCCATGCTATGCTCTGACCCAGTCGTCTGGCAATTACAATTTGGCCTTTGTCGAACTCTCTTAAATCTACTGCCTTTCCCACCTGAAGAGCAAGAGTAACATTGATTAACAGAGCTCAGTATCAGTGTTTTTTTATACGGTGTCCCTACCTGTGCACCTGCAGTTGCTTCGATTTGCATAATGGCTTGCTGGTCATAATGTTTTGGCTAATCAGTGTATTTAATTTTTTTTTTTTTTTAATTAAATATTTTTTCAATAGTGTTAGTTACTTCCATTTTCAAATTTAATTCAAATTATATTTGAATATTATGTATAGTTCTCCTGTTTGTAGAGGGGGATTATTGCATTGATTATATGTATTATCATTAACTAACAGTTATGTAGGATTGTTATTTGGAGAGGCACTTGTCAGGTGACTATCACCACAAATCTCTGGTTAAACAATTTAAGCATTCATCCAGTTTTCTAGTGGTAGTAGTAAACTACCAATAGGCATTTGATTCTAGGGCAAGCACTCATTTCTTCAGTGACTCAAATTCTTCTCGTAATTCACCAAGTTCTGTTTGAGATCGGTACATTCCTTACATCGGGTGAAAGAAAAGAATAATCATTTGAGCTAGGTTTGTCCACTAGACCAACCTTACAATGCCACAGACTATCCAAATTAGGTTTTTTTTTTTTTTTTTTTCTTTTTAATTTGAATATTAGCAATTTATATTTAAAGATTTTTTAAAAAAGACATTCACAATTTTTAGATTATACAAGACTTGAAGAGTCTCCAAGTTCTCCACATCAGCTTTCTGCAGTCAAGTCTCTAAAAAATGAAGGTAGGTGATTTCTAGTATTTATTTTTACCATTGCAACTTTTTTAAGAAAGGCTTTTGGTGTTTATTTAATAATTTAGCATAAATGTTTAGGGAAAAAATGTACATTTTGTTAGTGTAATTCATACTAACCAAGTATTTCTGGTCCGCCTATCTTTACTACAAAAAATATTACCCGTTTCCCTGACAATAGTCTCTCCCAATAAAACTAGATCACCTTAAACAAGAGCAGTATGTACTTGACTATTCTTATCTGAGACCCAACTCAGGGGTGCATCACTTGACAGGTCACAAGATACTTGAATCCCCATCGAGTTCCCAGTCACATTTTTTTCTAGGGCAAGCACTCTAGAAAATTCGGTGACTCAAATATTTCTCATAATGCACCATTCTAATTTGAGATTGGTACACTCCTTACATCGGGTGCAAAGAAAAGACTCACGTCCACTAGACCAACCGTACATACATGCCACAGGCTATACAAATGACAAACTCGTGACTCACACTAGAAATGCTTGCAGGCATTTCCGTCTGGGTCACAATATCCTTGGACTTTGTATTGTAAGTGGATCGTGCTACACGATCCACTTACAATACGTTTGAACTTTAGAAAGATTACAAGATTTAAATTTACAGTATATTACAAATTGTCAAAATATTACAGAAATGAAATGAAACTGCTGACAAAACTGTAACCACCAGAGAAGTTAAATTTAAGCTACTGAACAAACGTTAAAAAGTTCCCAAAATATTAATAACAAGGGCTAGATGAATATTAAGCTGTAGCTTTTTGAATACTTTGAAAAAAATTTATTTAAAACATATAATAGGATTTAATTTAACAAACTATTACAGAAATTAAGCTGGTAACAAAACTTTAAACACTAGTGAAGTTAAATTTAAGCTACCAAACAGAAGTTACGAAGATCCCTCCAAAATATTGATAAGAAAGGCCTTCTGAATATTAAGCTGTAGTTTTATAAATACAGTGGAACTTCTCTATTACGAACTTCTATTTAACAAATTTCTCTATATTACGAATTTTTTCGCAAAACATTGCACCTTGAAACAAAATTACATATAAAATTAACCCCATATAACGAAGTGTTAGTCTCTCTATAATGAATTTTTAAAAAAATTAATAAAAGCATTTTTGAAGATTTTTCAAGCATTTACTGCTAAACAGCCGCTCAAATATGCTGCCCTCCTTCCTTCCTTCCGAAATTGCGCATTAGCATCTGGAATTAAATAATCATCCTTTTAGTGAACACTTGTGGCCACTAAAAGGATGATTATTTGATGCCCATAGGAGGGTCTTTGGTTCGTTTTTGTTACAGTTATTAAACCAAATGGGTTTTCTTAAAAGTGGTCATAAACTTTACAATAAATAGGGTAGATTTGTAAATTGATGTTGGCTCAGGGGAAAACGAAATTCGCTGCGGTAAACCTTTAGCATGCTGTAGCGGCAATACATAGAATGCTACCATAGTTGGTTTTGAGCGAATGTCACTCAGTAACGCCTACTGAGTGACATTCGCTTCTCACCTCAAGTGTACCACGTGACCTTCATGTCAATCATTATATGATATGTCCGTTCTTGTCTAACTGGACTCCCAGTAGATGGTTTTCATGGTTTTTTTTTTTTTTTTTTTTTTAATTTCGTTCGTCATTAATCACATAGGCTATATGCTCTTGTATTTTTTTTTTTTTTTTTTTTTTTCTGAAAAGTAACATACAGCATACATTAATCATAAATTTTCTTTTGTGTATATATGAATGAAAGCAGAATAAAAGAAATTCACAAAGTCATATATTTTTTCAAAAGGAGTGATACTGTTGAATTGGCAAGCGAACGTCATTGAGTAGGCAGTACCTGTACTAACAATTCACTATATGGCCAGCGCAGTGAAGTTTGCGGTGTATGTATCAGCAAGAGCTGCAGTCCAGTAATTTTTACAATTGCAAAAACAATGTTGAAGAGAAAGTATTAATGACAATTGCGAAAACAATTTCTCGATTTAAAAAAAAAAATCGAGAATCAATTTTAAATGCAATTGAAGGAGGAGCAGACAAGAGACGAATTAAGTTGAGAATATACGAAGATGTTGATAAAGCTGTTCTAAAATGGGTGAAATTATACGTGAAAAGAATATATGGCCTAATAATTAAGCAACAAGCTCTGAAATTTGCACAGTCCCTTGGACATACAGAATTTAATGCGAGCACTGGGTGGCTAGATAAATTTAAGAAGCGCCACAGAATTGTGGAAAAGGTTATTTGTGGAGAAAGTGTTAATGTAAGCAAAGAAGATTGCAACAGTTGGAGGAACAATAACTTGAAGATTTTGGAAGAATATGAGCGTAAGGATGTTTTTAATGCTGACGAAATGGGTTTATTCTTTAAATGTTTATTGAATAGAACACTTGCTTTTAAGGATGATAAACGTTTTGGCAGAAAGCAAAGAAAGAATCACTGTGCTAGTTGGAGCAAATATGACAGGAAGTTAAAAATTAAGACTTTTAGTCATTGGAATATCAAAAAACCCAAGATGTTTTAGAGGCACAAAATCTTTGATAGTTGACTACACCTTTTTATAAAAAAGCATGGATGACAAGTGATATTTTCGAAGAATGGATATTAAAACTAGACAAGCGTATAACAAAAGAAAAAAGGAAAATCTTGTTGGTAACTAACAACTGTCCGGCACACCCTGCCAGTATTTCTGCCAAACTTAAAAGTGCAAAATTGTTTTTACCACCAAACGTAACGTCAAAACTCCAGCCAATGGACCAAAGCATTATTAAAAATTTTAAATTTCATTATCGAAAGAGAATAATAATGAAGATTGTCAATGTGTTATCAGAAAATAGAAACTTGGAGGTTACAATTAACCTTAGAGGTTGCATCTCTGAACTGGCAAAAGTTTGGACAAACGATGTCACTGAATACACTATTCAAAATTGTTTTTCGAAAGCGGGATTTGCATTGAATACAGAAGTTGAACAACAACTGGATGAACAAGATGAATTGTCCCTTTCACAACTGAAAAACTTTTGGACATTATTAGAATCGACCGGAAACATCGAAAATGAAGTAACACTGGATAGTTATGTTTATGTAGATCACAGCAGAACATCCAAATGAAGATGAAATACTGCTGAACAGTGTTAAACGTGACCATAATCACGAAGAAATTAACAATGACGCATCAGAACAACCCGTAGAAAAGCCAACTCACAAAGAAATGGTTAACGGTTCGTATGGGTCTACGAAAGTAGAATTTTTGTGAAAGTGTTCCTGATAATGTTTTTAATGCTCTGAATAAATGTGAGGTTTTCTTTGAGAATCAGACAATTTTTTAATTGTACTGTGCAAACGAAAATTACAGATTTTTTAAATTTGTGATACTTACTGGCGAAAATTTTGTAAACGTAATTTAAATAAGTATGTTTTTGAAATAAAATACATTAAAAATAAATGTAGATTCGTTTTCTAATTAGATAATTTATAATAAAAAAGATTTTCTGTATAACGAAATTTCTCTATAACGAATTTTTTCGCTGGATTTATCGAATTCGTTATAGAGAAGTTCGACTGTACTTAACTAAATATAAAAATAAAGTAACCTATGTGGCTATATGGATTCAAACTATATACATTAACTAAAAGACAGAAGCAAACCCTTAACATAATTATGAGAGCATCATTGGACTAACTGGAGATGTGCAAATGTATTTCCAATTCACAAAGAGGGGAATCAAAGGTTAACATGAATAATTGCAGACCTGTTACTTTACCTTCTGTTCTTGGAAAAATATGGAGTCACTGGTTAAAGAAGCAATGCAGTATCATCTAGACAAGACAGCAGTAATAATTCAGACACAGCATGGGTTTGTTAAGGGGAAGTCTTGTCTGACCAATCTGATTAGATACTATGACATGGTCACAAAAAAACCGAATGCAAAAAAAAAAAAAATTTGATATCATATACAGCAGACTCTCGATTAGCCAGGACACTTCAAAACTCCAAATTTAAAAAAAAAAAAAAAAAACAACCGGAAATCAAAAAATTCAAGTAATAACTAGAATAGGTATAAACAGATATTTTGCAAGTCTTAAATAAGTGACAAACGGCATTATAAGTCATCATTGGGAGATTAGTGTACCTATTATCTTGTAACCCTCGCTGTCTTCACATCCGCCGCTCAAAAAAAAAAAAAAAAAAAAAAAAAAAAAAGACCAAATGTTTAGTTTGTTTTAGTATGTCGCATCGATTGTTGTGTTCTGTTGCAGTGCAAAAGGACAAATTTATGTTGGAGATGTCAAAATTTTTTTTTTTTTTTTTTTTTTTGTTTAGAAATCGTGAAAATGAACAACAAACACAAAAGAGTTGTTTTCAGTTAAACAAAAACTTGAAATTATTGAAAAGTTTGAAAACGGTGTATCCATTAAATCTCTAAGGCAGTGGTTTTCAACCCTTTTCTAATAACGGCACCCCTAAGTAATTTATTTTATTTTGCAGCACCCCTACTCAATTTTCTGCCTGTTTGATCCTATTATCTCTGTATATATCTGTGTGTGTGTGTATATATATATATTATATGATATTTATTACAATATAATTATAAAAATTACATTTCATAATACAAATTATATATATACAAATTGTATTATGAAATGTATATAATTTTATTCTTTATATAGAAGTACTTAGTAAACATCAATTATAGATCACCACAAAATTAAAAAGATGCTGTACACCATTTTATAATGAAATAAACATATAAATTAAAAAATAATAAGTTTAAGTAACTTAAACCCAAATTACGTGGCACCCCAGTTGAAACCTACTGCCTCTAAGGAATCATTATAATAAGGATGTATCAAAATGTCCAAACATTAACAAGTATCGTGTGGAATTCACATTTGTCAATAATAATATAGTAGCAATATGTTATTAGTCATTCCCAAGTTACGTAAAACTCGACGAAGTAAGAAGTCCTGGACGTATCTCTTACGTATGTCGGGGACTTTTGTATTTTTGGATTAACCGAGAAATCGATTATCAAGGATTTGATTTTTACCATCTATCCTGGAAAATTGAGAGTCTACTATACTCTTATTTCAGGAAAGCTTTTGATACTGTTGGCATTAAAGGCAAGTTGCTACAATGGATAAAAGGATGGTTGAGTGGGAGAATACAAAGAATGGTAATCAATGGATACTGCTGTCCGTGGACTAATGTTATTAGTGGTGTCCCCTGGGGTTTGGTGATGTGTTGGACCCATTGTTGTTTGTATATTTATCAGTGATATTGATGAAGGTATATCAAGCTTAATGTCAAAGTTTGCAGATGATACAAAGGCTGGGAGGAGGATTGTTAATAACAGTAATGACAGTATGCTGCTGCAACAAGATCTGGAAAAGTTTGGCAGATGGGTTGAAAAGTGGCAACTAAAGTTTAACATTTACAAATGCAAAGTACTGCATATAGGTAGCAATAACCGCAGAAAAATGTACCAACTGTGTGGTACTACACTCAGGGTAGTGGAGAATGAAAAAGACCTGGGGATAATTGTGCAGTCAGATATGAAGTTTTGTAAGCAGTGCAGACAGGCAGCCAGAGCAGGTCATGGGTCTTGTCAGTAATATACAGGAATTTTGCAAGTATGAGCAATGGTCAGGCCACACCTTGACGACTGCATACATGTCTGGTGGCTTGATTTTAGGAAGGATGTAGAGTTGCTAGAATTAGTAGAGAGAAGGGCAAGACTGGTGAGGGGATCAAAGGGGTGTTTTTACAAAGGCTTAAGCTCTGCAAATTTCAGTGTCGGGAGACTAGGCACCTGCAACATGATCTGATTGAGGTGTATAAGGCCTTGAATGGTTTGAGCAGGCTAAATGCTGATGAGATTCTTCCTCTTGCTCAACTAGAGGAAAGACAGTGGTAGAATAGATGTGCAGAAAATTGCGTTTAGGTGCTGGTGGTTGATTGCTGGAACAAACTTCCATCTGTCGTGGAAGTTGATAGATTAAATTAATTCAAGGAAGAAGTGGACAAACTTTTGGAGCAAATGGATGTGTGAAATGAGAAAGGTTTTTTTTTTTTTTTTTTTTGACTGAAGCTGTATTAGCTTGCTTTCTTGCATAATATTCCTCTGCTAATGCTAAAATTCAGTATATTAAATAATAATAAAAAAATTTAAAATTATTCCAAAAACTAACCTGCTGTGAAGTTCCGAAATGCACAGCCACCATATACAATCAATTGCAGCAGTGTGCTATACATGTGCACTGATTAACGTCCAACCAATGATATTACATGAGCATTTCTATAGCAGAACTTTCAGATCTGTTATTGAAACTATTTCAAAGTCTTTTGCTCAGGAGGAAGGAGCTCCTCGAAAATCATTTAATATAGCAATGTTTACAATTAGAATTATATGACAAAAGCCATTCCGATTTCAGTTGTTATATGTTTAAACAATAATGAAATTGAAAGAACCATGGAAGGAAGATGATAATTCCACAATATGAGAGATGGCTGATGGTGAATAATATAAATCAAGACTGAAATGTCTTAATTTATATAAATTAAGACATTTCGATCATTTTTATACTAAATTAAGACTGAAATGTATAATATAAATTAAGACATTTCAGTCTTAATTTATATTATACACCATCAGGCATCTCTCATTGTGGAGTTTTACTTCATAACTGTTTTGTCATCATTGCATCACTTGGGTACCTACCCACTCACTGAAGAAGGGCCAAATAGCCCTGAAATGGTGCCGCCTGGGTGGTGGTGGTGGTATCCGCTCAGAATAAGTAACAACAGTCTTCTCCTTTGGTGAAGCGTTACTTATTCGAAGTAGTGCAATATCGTGGCAACTCGTTGTGAAGGTATTCACAATATGAGATATAACTTAAACGAATGCCGCCTTTGCATATTTGTGCTAATTCAGAGTTTAGCTGTGTACTAATATCATGTGTTTGCACTAACTTGTACATTGTATAAATAATAATAAACAGTGATAACAAAAGAAAAAATAAAGGAAGGAAGATATAAAAAAATAAAAGGCTAGGTAACTACCCAAACCGACCTTTGAATTTATTCAAATTATTAGCCTCAACTTCCTGAGGTGGTAACTTGTTCCCATAATTTACAACTCACTGGATAAAACAACTTGTGATTCAGGCAACACAATGGCAATCCCCAAGGCAGGATGCATTGGTCCCACAGGATGAGGTTATTTTTGGTGACTCTTTCCAGGGAAATGGGAAATATGCTGTGCAAGAAGGATAGGTGGAATAGGACCAGGGTATGTCTACCAGGGAGAAAAAGTAGATGATGCTATAGAGCAGATATCATCTTTTAAGGGTGAAAAAGGATATCATCTTTTAAGGGTGCTCAAAATTTCCTCTGTCAACGTTGCAACATTCCTGGAACCTGTCCCCGACACTGTGACATACAGTAACACACTAATTCTGGTTAGCACCAATGTCGATAAATGCTTGAGAGATGAACTCCTTCAATTCGTCCACTGTGTGGGGCTTCCTCTCAAAAACCTTCTCCTTTACTACGTCCCAAAAAAAGAAGTCCATAGGTGTCAAGTCAGGTGAACGTGGCGGCCATTCAATGCTGCCATGTCGCCCGATCCAACGTTGTGGGAAGGTTGTGTCAAGGTAGCTCTGTACCATCAAAGCAAAACAAGAAGAGGCCTCATCTCGTTGAAAGACGGCAAAGTCAGCCCTGGTTGCGAGTTGTGACACCACCACCATGTTGTGCAACATGTTATTGTTACAATTGTTAGGCAATTGTTACCATCAATAGTTATATCGAAAATTGTAATGAAAAATAAAAATACCATGACCCGATCAGTACTGTATACCTACTTTTGGCCCACCCTGTATATAAATTATTCTGTAATCAAGTTACAAAGGAGGTTAGGCAAGCTAAAGCCGATTATGAGGAGTTTCTGCAAAGAATGCAAAGAAAAACAGCAAAGACTTCTGTGCTTTTATTAATAGTAGAAGGAAGGGATTGAACTACATTGGGCCACTTGATGTCAGTGAATTAACTGTTGATGATCCTGCTCAGGTTGCTGAAAAATTGAATAGGTATTTTGCATGTACATTCACACATGAGGACTTCTTAGGACAGGGGATGCCAGAAGTTTACCAAATTGTGACAGGGAGCTAAATGACATTTTGATAACTAAAAGAAGACAATATTAAGGGAGACAACAAAGGAGATAAGCAAACCTTTAGCCATAATTATGAGAGCATCCTTGGATTCAAGAGAGGTCTCTATGGATTGGAGATGTGTGAATGTATATCAGTTCATAAGGGGGGGGGGGATCAAAACATGACATGAGTACTTACAGACCTGTTAGCTTGATGTCTGTTCGAGAGAAAATAATGGAGTCACTGGTTAAAGAATTAATGCAAGTGACAGGACAGGAATTCAATTATACTGCACACCATCTGGACATGAATAAAATTATATTGTATGGTGTGCTGTCAAATCATGGATTTGTTAAGGGGCAGTCTTGTCTAACCAATCTGATTGGATAATATGATGCTGTAATCAAGAAACTGGATGCAAAAAAAAAAATAATTTGATATCATATATTTGGATTACAGCAAGGCTTTTGATACTGTTTCACATAAAAGACTGCTGATTTGGCCCATATCAGAATGTCCGAATTGCACCATGCTCTAGCCACCACCAAACTCAGTGCAGCAGAGCCAGATGGAATAGATTATATCATGATAGCACAACTTACTGAACCAGCCCTTTAGACACCGTTACTTCTCTGCAAAAGAACATTCAAAGAAAATACCCTCCCTGACAAATGGTGTCATGCTTATATGCTTATATTTTGGCATTCTGAAACCAGGAAACGATCCTACAAATCCGCTACATTACCAACCATTCCATTCACAAGCTATATGAGCAAAGTCCTGGAAAAAATGATTAATGCCCATTTAACCTGGTTGCCATTTCAAAATAACTTCCTTAACCCAGTGCAATATAGTTTGTGTGAAGGCAGATCCACTCTTGACCTACTGATTAGGGCAGAAATAAACATCTCTGATGCTTCTGTATGAAAAGAACACCATGTTATGGTTCTCTTTGATATAGAAAAAGCACGTGGTTTGGAGATATGGTATAATGCAAAACATATATGTGGCAGGTGTCTGCTGGGGCTAAGCGGACACCTGTCACATTTTATGAGAAACTTCCTACATCACTCATTTCAAGTTAGAGTTCACAACCAGTTATCTTCAAATTTTATCCAAGATGAAGGGGTCCCACATGGTTAAGTGCTAAGGGCCATCCTATTTAACATAATAATGAATTCAATAACACAAAACCTACCACAAACAGTGTCCACACCCTTGTATGCCAATGACTTCATTATCTCCTGCCATTTCCCTAATATGCGAATGGTAGACAGTTGCAAGATGTTATCAACAAAGTTGTTAAATGGTCTCAAAACAACAGTTTTTGCATCTCAACCCAAAAGACTGTCAGGATACACTTCTGTAGGAAGTGTAACCTAATAATAAGCGTAACCCCTAATATGAGAATGGTAGACAGTTGTTAAATGGTCTCAAAACAACAGTTTTTGCATCTCAACCCAAAATACTGTCAGGATACACTTCTGTAGGAAGCGTAACCTACATCCAGACCTGCAACTTCACCTAGAAAATCAAATCGTCCCAGTGATTCCTAGTTTCCACTTTCTTGGTGTGGATTTTGGCCAAAAACTTGCCTTCCTTGAACATATAAAAGTGCTCTGGAGATTACTTGTCTTAAAAAGCTAAACATTTTAAGAGTACTATCTGGCACAATGTCAGGAGCTAACCATTACACACTACTGCATTTGGACTTGTACAGTCATGTCTAGACTGTGGCTCTGCAATGTACTTTTTTTTTCTTTTTTTTTTTTTTTATTAACATATCTACATATATACAAACACTTTTCTTGTACATTCATCCAGTTTTGCAGTAGAAACTCCTGATTACAGACCTTTTTCTTTTGAGTCATTTTTATTTATGGATTTGTATGATATGGTTATTTATGCATTTGTATGATGCTCTGCTAGACCAATTGCTTTATGTCGGTTTAATCCTATACACCATAGTTATTTTTGCCTTACACTAGGGGCATACCATACATCACCATTTCAGATCTTATATGCTTGAAGCAAATGAAACCTCCTTGCATCTACACAGACAAATGCTTTTGTTAAACTACTCAGAATGAACTTTTCTCCCCAAATTGGGAAAACCTTTACATAGCTTACCCATCAGGATATGCCTTTGCTCACTACTCACTAACTGGCAACTTGACCTTGGTAAGATAAAGCCTACTGCCTCTTGTACAATCCCACCTTGAATGTATCATATACAGCTGTGTGACCTTTCATTCACAACGTGGGAAAATACCTTATCCCGACATATGGACAGATCTAAAACTGATACTCACGTTGGTGCAGCAGCATTATTTCCCAATAGCCAAGAAACTCCCTATTGAATGTAGTAGTTATACTGCAGAACTCTTTGCTATCCACATAGCCTAAATTTCACATTCTCAACAAACATATTGCACAGTGTTATTTATACAGACTCCATTAGGGCTATCCAAGCTATACAACAGAATAAAAATCATGATATAACCCCTTACTCATACAGATTTGTAATACCATGGGAATTGCTGGAAATGAAAGTGCCAACCTAGCTTTCAAAACTGCTACAGATCCTGTAGATCAATCCTTTTGTCTCAGGTTACAAGTTAATTATAAATAAATGATCTATTGAACAATGGCAACACATCTTGCAAAGTCAAGTTGGTAACAAGCTACTCTGTATAAAGAAAGATCTCAAACCATGAAAATCTGGTATATGCAAGAACATGAAGAAGACATACTAGCCCAACTACAAATAGGCCACAAACCTAACACATCATTATTTGCAGGCACTGATCCCCCACAATGCACAAATTGCAACAGTTTGTGCATTGTGCTCACTGTCTAACATGTACTCATTGATTGTCCCAAATACAATAGTGATTGAAAAGCTATATTTACCTCATTTCCCATGATGAACATTTCTTGCAGTGTTGCAGAAATGTGGACTTGGCACATTATAGCCTGAGCTGCTTATGCACTATAAAAAACCAAACCCAGTAGATATGATATACATGGCCAAAAGTTTGCTTTCCTCTAACAGATACAACTATACAACTCAGTGTAAACAAACAACATTTATACAGATAAAAGTATGCATTTAACATTACCATAGGTGCATTATGGCCTTGTTGCTCTTGCACCTCAAAGCCTATAAACAAACAGATCATATATACACTGCTTCTGTAAACACTTAAAATTGTGATGAACAGAATTGTTCCTTTTTTTTTTTTTTTAATCACAGTTATGTGAAATTCCATTCTATTGATCCAAATATAATGTTGACATGTTTAATCCAAAAATTTAATTAAACTTCACATCCACTATTTAAGTTTCCATTTAATCTATCCAGGTAGTCAGCTCTCTTCAAGGTTTAAGTCAATGTCATGTCAAGGTTCTGGCCAGGTGAGCATTAAATATTGCCCCTCCTTACACCAGGATTACAGTATTTAGTGCCTACCGACCAGCTCTCCTGTATTTCATCTCCTTTGGCTGATCGGGTGGGTAGTAAAAAAAGACTTATCAGCAAACAATGTGTTGATTAGCATCAGTTGTAAATCCACATGAATCACCCTGTATGTAATTTGTGCATTAATTTTCTTCAGTTATTTCTTCATATGCAAATTGAATTACATTTTTATTACCTCATCCTCCTCTCCTCTTGCACATTTTCAGGTAAGCTTTTCTTAGATTTTCAAGCCATTATTTGGATAGAAAATTTTTTAAATTTCTTGTAATGCCATATTTTTGTGCATATACGTCAAATTAACATTAATTCAGTCTCCTTTGCTATTTCCAGTGTGGACTCAAACTACATTGACTATTCCTCCATCTTTTGATTTAACTCAAATTCTAGGTAAGAAAAATTATTTCTTCATGTTATTTTTAAAAAAAAAACTATCACCACTGGCCTTGCACATTAAAACTTAAATGGGAAAAAACTCTTAAGTTCAAAATTTAGATTCTCTCCTTTGGAATAAGTGTCTTAATTGTTGGCCAAAAGAGAAGTTCTGAAGATTATTATTTTTTGAACTCCTTGCATACACAAAAAAAATAGCTTTATGTTGAATAATTTGAGGTATGTTGTATATTATTTAAAAATAAATTCTTTTAAATGTCTCTAAATAGTAAAACTGGAATCAGGTATACTTCAACAAGTGTTCTTAAACTTACTCTCACCTCCAGATAAGCAAGTGAATTTATGGTTTTCTAATTTAATTGTGTTCTGAATTTTATTTTTTCTAACTTTTCATCATTCTTATATAGCATAGGATGAAGGTTAGGAAGATGAAAGAAAACACTTGTTGATGTTAAACTTGAATTTCTGTATACTGTAATTTTCAGGAAATGCGTATAAAGGGAGGTTATTCCAGAAAATGGAAGTTGGAGAAATAAGTGAGGAAGGAGAAAAGTTGGTTATGTCAGTTTTAAGTTGGAAAGTAAAAGGATGTTGACTGGTTGTGGCATGTGTTCAAACTGGTTTGAAAGAGATAGGAGGAATTACAGAAGTCAATTCAGAAGAACACTGCCTATGGAAGTGTATATAGAAAAGGCATTCAGCAGAAACAGAATGTCTATGAGACAGAGAGGGGAGTGACTTTGTAAGAGTTGGGTCATTAATTAATCTAACTGCCTGTTTTGAATGCATCCCTGAAGCCTGAGAAAGGTTATGGGGAACACCGCCACAGATGTGAGAACGATATTTCATGTAAGGCAGATTTAAGATTTATACAGAGTGAAAGAGAGAACTCAGCTTTTTAGATACAGGGGAAGCAATATTTGCGATGTGCCTATGCAAAGAGAAATTAAACATCAAGGTAATCTCTAATAGAGAGAGAGAGAGAGAGAGAGAGAGAGAGAGAGAGAGAGAGAGAGAGAGAGAGAGAGAGAGAGAGAGAGGTGATCTTGTCTAGAAATCTCAGTTTTGGCAAAGATAAGCATAGGTGCAGAAGAATCCTTTTTGCAAGATATAAGACAGGACAGTTTTAGAAGGACTGAAATTAACTGAGTTATCTTTGCCCCACTGCAGAATTACCTGGTAATCAGCATTTAAAGAAATGGTAGTGGATGTTCAATAAGTTGAAGCCGTTTTTTCAAGGCAAGGTTTCTCAAACTTGAATGCGCAATATCATGTGTTCTTTTGACTGGAAATTCTGTCCGTAGAATTTCCAGTCAAAGGTCATTAATATATACAAGAAGAAAAGAGTTGGAGAAAGAACTGAACCTTGGGAAGTACCAGCACCCACAGTGAGTGTTCGGTATCCAGGAAAGAGAGAAACCTGGATACCCAATTACAAAAAAACAGTTGGCAAACCATAAGGTGGAAGCTTATTTAGAATACTTTTATGCCGAGCCCGATAAAAAAAAAACCTTTGAAGTGTCCAGAGCAACTGCTCTATTTTCACCAAACTTTTCCGTTGAACTTCTCTATTGATTGGTAACACAACCAGTATATCACTAATGGATCGACACTGAGAGAATCCATTCTGGTGATCATTAATCAGGTGGAAGGTTTTTAGATGGTTTTGGAGATTGCAGTTAATGGATTTCTCCATTACTTTAGAAAGAGTAGAAGTAAGTTCAATGGAATGATAATTGGGTGGGAGAAATTTGTCACCCATTTTAGGAACTGGCTGGATATGAGCAAATTACCAAGCAGAAAAAAACATACCAGTGAAATATGAAGGTGCAAAAAAGGCAATACAGAGCTGGATTAAGCTCAGGAGCAGAGCTCTTGAGAAGTGGAGAAATACCATCAGGTCCTGGCAGTTTCTTGGCATCAAGACTGTTCAAAATTCTTCCAACATCCTTTTGATGGAATATCACAGGAGGAATTGAATAAAATGTACTGGGAATGATAGGTGTTTTACCAAGATCATCAATACAAGCAGTTAGAAGGAAAGTATTTAGCAGGTTTGCATTATCTTTAATTTAGGTGGGAGTGGAGATGGGTAAAAAAGTCGCAGCCACTAGCTTTGGCAAGAAACTAGAATTGGCTATCATTTGAACAAGAAGCAAGTTTTCTATACTTCGCATGTTCAAAATCTAGTTTGAACTGATTAATAACTGCTTTACAATTGATTCAAGCTTTATGTAAGCAGAAAATGAACTTGGGGATTTCGATGCAAGCCACAACAATATGCAACATTCTTACCTTGAATAGTCTTATTTATTGGAAAACCAAGGTTCAAATAATGGACAGAATTTTCAGGTGGAGTGTGGAATAAAGGATTTCATCCCTGCAAGAATAATACCACTGACAAAATTTGAGCAAACACTAACATTGGAAGATTTAAAACAGACCGACCAAGGAAAGGAATAGAAATCCCGTTTTGCATTCTTGTAATGTCAAACAACACAATGTTGAGGATAGCAATGAGAGAAAGGCTCCATTGAAGAAGAGGCCATTGACCACTCACCTCGACCATGTACTTGGAAGGATTGTTTGTGAGAAAAAGATCGATCGTATTGGCTGTATGGTTAGGATTGTCTTATGTTCAGGTAGGTAAATGAACAATCTGTGTGAAGTCATTATTAATAGAAAAAGCTTCAACATCCCAACCAGCTGGAGTGGTGAACATTAAAATTACCTCACTGTTAGGAAAGTTGGATCAGGAAGAGTCAAGTTACACAGAAAGGAAATCAGAAAGCAGTTCCAAGTGAAGTTGAGAAGAAAGGTAGAAGCAACAGACGGACTTGACAGAATGAAGTACAGAGGTTTTAAGCCAGACAAGATTGAAAACAGGAGATCCCAAATTACTGCACCTCTGATGGGGAATATCAGAGCGGACATATTCACAAATACCACCTTTGAAGCAAAAGGAATTGTACAGTAAATATTTGAGACAACTGAAATGAGCAGTGGTTGAATCAACTAGTAATTGGGATTCTGTCAGAAAAAGTAAGTGAGGCTTGGGAGACTGAGTGGAAACAGAGATCATTGAAATTGGAGCAGAGACCATGTATATTAGTGAAATGAACGAGAAAGTATTTGAGGGATTTAGATCTTTTCGCAGATAAGTTTGTTCTATTGATGATGTATTCAGTAGTAAGAAAGAGTGAAGAGGAGATTTTGTTTGAAGTAATGACATTTTTGGATATGGTGAACACACGGCAAGAATATACCCAGCTCCTTGACATTACGTGCCCTTGAAAATTGCTTCCTGCATGTACACTATGGTGATTTCCTCCATTCACTATCTGACAGAGTAGATGCAGCGATATCACATACTAGCTTATCTTGGGTGCCTCCTGGAGAGTTACCAGTAGGTTTGGTCCGGTGGACTATCTAGCAGCTAGCTTATGAACATCATTTTAGAGTAGTACCTTCAAAATGTAAAGATTGGATCTTATCACGATGCCCATCATAACCTCAAAAGATATCATTCTGCATGATGGAAGAAAAGGGTGGTGCCAAAGCTTTGCTACGAAGGCTAAACATGGGTTTCACTGCTTCAAACCTGCAATAAGCAAAGTGGCAGTATTTAACTGGTTGATGACAGTCATCTACCACCTGCATGGTAACACAGAGGGGCAGCATTCCTCTGCGTGGTGTGGATGCCACAGCCCACATCATCTCCTCTCTGGGTGACTTCTATGCCGTTTCCCTGTACTGCAGGCTGGGAGAGGACATCCTACCTGCAGTCCAGTACCTACAACATGTCTTAACAGAACTGGCAGGTGCAAAGATTGTCATTTGTGCCGACGTAAATTGCCGCTCTGCCCTCTGGCACAGTGAGACCCCAGGGCGTAGAAGTGCTGCAAATGGACAGCGGCTGGATGAGTTCCCGGCCAATAGTGGTCTGGAAGTCATAAATAGGCCCAACAGCCTGCCGACGTTTTCCAGCTCACTTTGGGAAGCTACGATTGACGTGACTCTCTCCACCAGGTCCTTTGCTAGATTTCTGTTGGATTGGACTGTACGGGAGGGCTGGTCCACCTCAGACCATCGAGCCATAACTTTCAACATGTACAGATCGATCGCTCAGTCCACAATTCTCAGACAGAAGCAACACAGATACGCTTTGAACAAAACTGACTGGAGCCTGTTTAAAGAAACACTCATCAATGGGATATTGCACTTACAAACCGAGAATGTGCAAGTTCAGCATCCAGACTCCCATCAGCGCAAGGTCACGGACATAATTACGAACGCTGCAAATACAGCAATAAAATGGAAAAATCCCATCCCTGGGGCGGTCCCCTGGTGGTCAGAGGAGCTTCAGGCCCTCAGACGTGAAGTAAACCAAAAGAGGCGTGCATTCCAACGGGCCAGGCGATCCTGGCCCCCCGCAGAAATTGAATACCTCCGGCAGGAGTACAGAGAAACTCGAAACGCCTACAACGCGATGATCAGGCAAGCGTAAAAGACTGTCCTGGGAGCATTGGTATCAACAGTTGGTAACTCTGACCCCTGGGGTGTCGTGTTCAAGGTGACAACAAATAAACTGCCAAGAGGTGAAGTTATTCGCTCCACAATCACCCCACAAGGCCACATGACCTCCACCTGGCAGCATTCAATTTCAAACATACTTGATCACTCTTTCAAACAGCCACCAGATGACAACTCACCAGAACAACAGCAGCTTTGCCTCGACAATAGCAACTATAACTCAACACTCGTGGAAGAGCCTTTCAATGTTGAGGATCTCTCTATGGCCGTTGGGAGACTGAAAAATAACAAGTCACCAGGCCTGGACATGCTCGAGCCCGAAATAATTAAAAAAGTTGCCGAATTCACTCCAGAAACCCTGCTAAACCTCTTCAACCATTGCCTGCTAAAGGGATGGTTCCCAACTGATTGGAAAACTGCATCCATTCGGCTCATATTCAAAAATCCAACTAAACCGCACGATCGCCCTGACTCGTACAGACCTATTGCTCTCCTTTCTGTGCTGAGTAAGGTCTTTGAGCAGCTCCTTAGACAGAGACTGGAAAACCACTACAATACTGCACAGCTACCAGCACGAAATCAATTTGGATTCAAACCGGGCATGTCTACAGTCGATGTGCTGGAGACCATTACAAATGCTGCCAGGAACTGCACCCAGAAGTACCTCCTCGTCATCTCGATCGACTTTGCTGGGGCGTTCGACACCTTATGGTGGCCTAGCATCCTCGGACGGCTGAGACGCGCTGAGCTTCCAGGAAATCTTTACAACTGCATTGCCAGCTATCTCAGTAACAGGAGCATTGTGGTTCAGGCTCCCTTCTCCAGTGTGGAACGTCGTGTCCACCGAGGTTGCCCTCAGGGCTCTGTCCTGGGCCCACTTTTCTGGAACTCTGTACTCGACGAGCTTCTCAGTACTGACTTAGGCGATGTCCAGACCTTGGCATATGCTGATGATCTCTCCCTGATCCTGGCAGGGGACTCCAGGGCTCAACTTGAAGTATCTACCAACAGAGCTCTTACCACCCTGCAAGAGTGGGTCTGGAAAAACCATCTGAGCATCTCATCCACAAAAACCCAATCCATTCTCCTGAAAGGCTATCTTGATCCGCGGAGGCCACCTCAAATCAAGATACAGGGCACGACCATCAAGCTTGTTACTCAGCTGAAACTCCTAGGCATTATCATCGACAGCAAACTAACATTTCTCCCACATCTCAACTATCTACAGAAGAAAATAAGAAACTACATTGCACTGGTTGCCAGGGTGACCCGCCGAGATTGGGGGCTCAAAAAATGCACTCTAGCCTTACTGTATAAAGCCATATTCCCCAAAGCCTCCACATACTGTATAAAGCCATATTCCCCATTCCCCAAAGCCTCCACTGTGGTAGGACGAAGAAAGCTGAACATCATTCAACGGCCAGTTCTCCTTACGATAACCAGAGCATGTTGCACCTCCAGCACGCACGCTCTACAGGTTCTCGCCGGTGTACTGCCCCTAGACCTTGAGGTGGCCCATGTGGGGATGCTGTATCAGCTCAGCAGAGGAAAGTCTACCACCTTTATTGATTTTACCACGGATCCTGCTAACACTTTTTCCAGTGAAAAAAGCAGACTCCTAACCTACTTACAACAGATCTGGCAAGCTAGATGGTCTGAATCCACCAAAGGGGCCATCACCCGCAAATTTATACCGGACATATGCAAAATATATCCCAAATCACCATCCTGGTTCTCCCCAGGCCTTCTAACCACATACCTCCTAACAGGGCATGGTGCCTTTCGCAGCAAACTGAACCTTCTTGGACTTTCCAACAACCCCCCTTTGCACTTGTGGTGCCCAGGAAACCTGGGACCACTTGATGCATGACTGCCTACTATATGATGACCTCAGATCTTCTCTCATCACACAAATTCATTTCATCCCGAGAGATCAGGAGCAACATCTCCTGGAAGACCACCATATCTACACAGCCTTTTCGAACTTTGCTCAGGGCCTCTTCATGAGGCGGAAAACCCTACCACAACCACAGAATCAGACCCAACCAGACAATGAAACGGCCTAATCAGCCATGTGTCAAGACCTCTACTGGCTTCGGCATACTGAAATCCCCGTGAAGACTTTCAACCTGCACAATAATTGTGCCTTTACAATGCAGTCTCAACATCACCACCATCTACCATGACTGCAGCTCCGGCTTCGCCTCCCACCAAGTTAACTCAATACTGAAATGACTTCACCACCTGGATGGGACCTGTCTGTCCCAGGATTGCACTACTTGAATTTGACCTTCTCGGACTGGACTCTGCCAACTATGACTTCATGCAGCATTGCTGCCAATGCCATGTGACGATCCTGAACCCATGCTCCCTTGCACGGCCCTGTTTCTCCCGTCCTGGCAGGGAGGAGAAGGTTCCCTTGTCTCCTCCCTGCCGCCCCCTCTTTCCTTCTGGTGTGGCATGGGCCTGCCTCACTGATTTTGGGGTCATCTACTCTACCGACCCTATACATCTGTCTCTCACCCCCCCCCCAGCCTTTAGTCTCCCCTCTCCCTCTAGCTTTCCAACTAGCGTTCATCCCATGTCAAAATTATCCTAGCCCTACACCCAAAATTCTTAATTCCAACACTGTATAACTTAAAACTCCTTTGGCCTGACCCAAACTCTAGCGCACCCCCCCCATTTTTTTTTTTTTTTTTTCCCGGGTCCTAGCCACTGAAATCCCAGGAAATTAGGTGGCAGGACCTGCCAGAGTACTTATTTAAAAATACTGGTGTACCTGGCTTGCTTCCACGGGGCTAAGTGTGGGCAACGTTGGGCCTCAGTAGGGGTCCAGCGGCTAAATGGCCAGATGAACAACGGTACACGACACTACATCCAACAATATCCATACACTTTTAAATCTCTGGCCTTTACAGTGTTCTGTAACACACGACAATGTAGACTACACGGAGATGGGGGAAACCCCTGGTGCCGTTAGACCCTAAACACACTTTACACTTTACCCCAACTCCTGCATGCCCTGGTTCAAACCTGGCTAGTTACCTCCAGTATACTAGGACTAGGTGCCATATTTCAGGACTTGTACACAGGGGTTATATCAATTTTACTAACAGCCCACAATTGTGCAGGTGCAAGCAGAGGATTTGGTTGTACCAGAACGACCGAACTTCGCTAAAATTTATTCCACTCGACTCAGGTGTCACCTAAATATCAGTTCCATCAGCATTTTGGACTCCCAGATAGCAAGCCCGGCTTGTCATAACTTGACAGAATGTCTGTGGCAGCATCAAAGTTGGGTTTATTATTTAAATGAAGCTAGTATTTTGGAAGTTGACAGCTGTTGTTTACAGTGATTTCTGGCATGAGAATCAAACTTTGTAGGTAAGCATTTCTTTGTGGAATTGTAAATAATATTGGAACTGTTAAATCATAGCAGTTGAGCTACAATAATCAATAGTGGAAACTCCCATTACTAGTTATTGTAGTTTAACAGATTTTGCAGTTGGTATCAAAAACTCTAAAACTTTGTAGTCAACTTTTGGAACATTCAATAGACAAATTGTAAAGTAGGATATTGTATTTGACATGGATTTCACACTTAATTTATTAGTATTAGTGGCAAATGATGCAAGAAAGCAAGTTATACAACATCAACAACAAAAAAAAAAAAACACTTCTCATTTCTCCTATTGATTTTCCTCTAAGAGTTCTTTGTTGACATTGAAACTACCCACCTCTACAACATCAGATGGTAGTTTGTTCCAACAGTCAACAATTTATGCATATCTGGCCTGCAACTATTCTTCCTCAACTTGAATATATGCACACTGATGTGTATGATCTGAGCAAGAGGAGGTATTCCATTACCATTAAGCTTTCTCGGTCAAATCTCTCTCCTCACAGTCTCCAGAAACTGCAGTTTGTAAAAGTGAAGCCTTTCCTGGTAAGAGCACCCTTTTTCTCCCCTCAGCAATTTTTTTGTTGCTCTTCTCTGCACCCATTCCAACAGATCCACATCCTTCCTAAAATAAGGCTTCCAGACCTGTATACAATAATCAAGATGTGGCCTTATACAATGGGATAATCGCTTCCTTCTCCTGCTGGCAAAATTTCTATTTATCATTGACAAAACCTGTCAGCTGTCCTGGCAGCCTGTCTGCACAGCTCAGAGAACTTCATAAATGGGTATTAATCCCCCCCCCAGGTCTTTTTCATTTTCCACTGCCCTGAATGCGATACCACACAGCTAGTACATTAATTGGGTTTACTGTTCTCTGTATGAAGTATATTGCATTTGTCAATATTAAACTTCAATTGCCACTTCTTAGTCCATCTGCACAATTTGTGTAAATCTTGTTGCAGTAACATATACTGATTAACTACCCTTCCAACCTTTGTATGAATCTTCTAATTTAGACATTATGCCTACATCAATGTGATTAATAAACGTAGAAAACAACAATAGGCCTGGCACGGAAACCATGGGGGACTCTGCTAATAACACTAGTCCAAGAAGAGCAGTGCCCATTGATAGCCACTCTGTCTTCTCCCACTGAATCATCCCTTGATCCATAGCAGCAACTTGCCTTTAATGCCACACTGCTCCAATATGTATAGCATATTCTGTCATCAAGAAGGATGATATAGTACCAGTTCTGTCTACCAGGTGCTAAAATTGTTGATGTTACCAACCAGTTTTTAAGAGAATTAAAAGACATATGGTGATATATGAGAGAAACAATGACAAAAACAGTTCTTCCAAGACATTACATGATGCCTTGTGGATAAACTTCAGATTTGAGAGAGTTTTTCTCAGCTTGGTCTGCCCTTATTAATAGAAGGAATTTATTTTTTAAGGATGTAATTCACTTGAACGCGAGAAGAGCAAGTCTTTGCTGATGTTACTGGGAAAGTAACTCAGATTAAGGATATTGATTAAAATTACACTTTCACTCCCAGAGTAAAAGGATTCGAGTGTAATTGTGTCTCATCATCATCAGCCATTTTCAATCCACTGCAGGATGAAGGCCTCTTCAGCAACTTTCCAGTTCCTTCTGTTTTGAGCACTGGCCATCCATTTTTCTACCCAAAAACTCATGAATTTCATCTATCCATCTCCGCCTTTGTCTTCCAGGTTTTCTTCTAGCTCCTCTTGGGTACCATTCTGTTATTTTCTTAGTCCATCTGTCATCATGTCTTCGAGCTTTGTGTCCTGCCCAAGACCATTTTAGTTCTTTAGTTTTGATAAGAATGTCCTTTACTTGAGTTTGCTGCCTAATCCATGTGTTTCTCTTCTTATCTAACAGTCTGATTCCCAATATAATTCATTCCATTCTTCGCTGTATAGTTCTCAGCTTCTCTTCCATTCTTTTGGTGAGTGCTCAAGTTTCACTTCCATAAGTCATGGTGGGGAGTATACATTGGTTCATTATTTTACGTTTCAGACAAACTGGGATATTGCTCTTCAGTATGTGACTATATTTCCTGGATGCTATCCATCCAAATTTATTCTTCTCTTCACTTCCAGCCATTTATCATTATTACAGCTAATAACTTGTCCCAGATAAGTATATGACTCCTCCTTTTCAATTACTGCTCCTTCAATCATTATTTCCCTTTCTGTGGCATACTTGTTCATCATTACTTTTGTTTTAGCCATATTCATCTTTAGTCCAAAATCCTTACTAACTGTGCATAACTGATTAGGATTTTCCTCTAATTCTTTGGGATCGTGGCTTATGACCACAATGTCATCTGCAAATCATAAATGGTTTAGGTAATCTCCGTTCACATTGACTCCTTTCTACGACCAGTCTAATCTTCTGAAAGCTTCCTCAAGGGCAGCAGTAAACAGCTTTGGAGATAGTGTCTCCTTGCCGAACTCCTTTCTCGATTTTAAATTTCCTACTGTCTTTGTCTAGCCTAATAAAGGAGGTAGCACTCTCATATATTTTCTTCAAAATCATAATATATGGGGTATCTATGCCTTGTCTTTCCAGTGCCTGAAACATTGCCTTATGCTGTATGGAGTCAAATGCGTTTTCATAATCCACAAATGCCAGGCATAATGGTGTTTTATATTCATTTGCTTTCTCCCTTAGCTGTGATATTACGTGAAGGTGATCCATAGTTGAGAATCCTGTCCTTAAGCCAGCTTGCTCTTTCGGTTGATTCTCATCAAGTATTCTTTCTAATCTATTAGTAATGACCCTTGTGAACAACTTGTAGATGTGGGATAACAAGCTAATTGGTCTATAATTTCCAATTTCTGATTTATCTCCTTTCTTATGCAGCAAAACTATGATTGCATTATTCCACTGCTTAGG
Organism: Mastigoproctus giganteus; assembly: GCF_048544385.1. NCBI lineage: Eukaryota > Metazoa > Arthropoda > Arachnida > Uropygi > Thelyphonidae > Mastigoproctus > Mastigoproctus giganteus. The sequence goes on along the minus strand of NC_143576.1, from coordinate 98,313,295 downwards.
CATCACACCTTTTCTAATGCACTTTGTGAAGAGCCTTGCCAGTTTTTGTGTTATGTCTCTTCCTCTCAATTTTAACAACTCTACAGTAACTTTATCTTCCCCCGAGGCTTTCTGATTCTTCATTTTCTTCAATGCATGTTCTACCTCATCAGGAAGAATATCGGATATGTCATATGTGTTGCTACTTTGCAATCCATATAATTCTCTATAGTAGTCTTCTGCTATTTGAATTATGCCTTCTCTGCTGTTTATAAGTACACCATCACTATTCTTCAGTTTCGGTATCATTTGTCTTTCTGTATTACTGCTCATGGCTGCTGATTTAAATCCTTTGTTTTCCCTTAATGTTTGTTCTACTTTTCTTGTGTTAAATCTTATGTCCTCTGAGTCTCTTTCTAATGGCTTTGCATAACTCAGTATACTCAGTTTTCTCCCTGTCAGTGTTTTTCTTGCTCTTCATTTGTCGTCTTCGGTTCATCATGACAAGTGTTTCTTGACTAATTTTTTCTTCTTTGGATTTCTTTTTCCCTATAGGTTTCTTGGGCTTTATCACTTTCAGAAAGTTGTAGTATTCCTCATCGATATCTTGGTCCTGAGCAGCCTGCAGAAGCTCAAACTTGTTCTTAAGTTCCAGTACATACTGCTTTTTCTCCTCTTCTGTTATCTCAAAGACCTTTGTATTATTTACCTGAGTCAGTTCCTTTCCTACATCTATATCAAGTGTACATCTTACCATTCTGTGATCACTTCCAACATTTACCTTATTCAGGACAGTAACATCATTCACAATATATCTTCTGTTAGTGAGGATGAAGTCGATTTCATTAGTTGTTAATCCATTTGGACTCTTCCATGTCCACTTTCTGTTCACCCTTTTCTTGAAAAAAGTGTTCATTACTGACAGTCCTTGAGATTCTGCAAATTCCACAAGTCTTTCACCTCTTTCATTTCTTTCACCAATTCCAAAATTTCCTATAGTTCCCCTTTCTGCGCTCTTTTGTCTTTTTCCAACCTTAGCATTGAAGTCCCCCATAATAATAGTGTAGTGGGTTTTCTGCTCATCTAGAAGACTCAATTTCGGTGTACATTTCTTCAACCTCTTCATCATCATGTGTCGATGTTGGTGCATAAATCATTATAATCTTAGCTTGTACCTCTTAGAAATCTTGAGTATTAGTCTTGACACCCTTGGTTGATGTACTTTTGAATTCCAAAATGTTGTTTTTAAAATCTTTAGGGACCAGAAACCCAACTCCACCTTTACTCCTTTCACTGTTTCTATTGGTGTACAGCAGATTTACACATGATAAACTTATAAGTGATTCATTTCTTCTTCTTGTTTCAGCCAAACCGATGATATTCCAATTCACATTTTCTAATTCCTTTTCCAGCTCTAATGTCCTGTCTTCACCGATGAGTGATCTTAATACTTCATAATTCCTTATACGTGGAAAGAACCAGTGAATTAGATACAGATAAATCAGTATTTACATGCCACAGTCTGAAATGATTGAAATGTGTAGAAGATAGGAAATCTTTTTTTTTTTTTTTTTAGAATGGTTTGCTAAGATTTTGTACCATCTTTATGCCAGAAATTGAAAAATAAAATATAATAATAATGCTTTTGAGTACTAAAAAATGCTACTATTTGGATCCAACCTCTTAATCAAGGAGTTGTCAGGCATGAGCTGTTATTAACTTTGTGCTTTTTTCTGATAGTGGAGTTTGACTATTGAAATGAACAACGCGGAATCTTTGGGAAAAACTGATACTTCTTATGAAGCAGTCAAAGAACGCTTTCTGCTAAGAGAGAAAAAATAGAATTTTTGCATAATTTAAGTAACTACAAACTTACAGAAAATTGTCATATTCTGCCAATTTTCAAAATTTTTCAAACTTTTTACTTGTCTTGTTATTATTGTAATTATTAATTACAGTACAATGGCCCCTAAGTGTAGTGCTAGTGAAAAGAAGAGTCGCAAGCCTCTTTAAATTAAAAGCTAGAAATGATTAAGCTTAGTGAGAAAGGAATGTTGAACACCGAGATAGACTATAAGCTAGGTTTGGCTTGCCAAACAGTTAGCACAGTAGTGAACTCAAAGGAGAAGTTCTTGAAAGAAATTAAAAGTGCTACTCTAGTGAACATGAAAGTGATAAGAAAGCGAGACAGCCTTATTGCCGATATGGAGAAAGTTTTAGTAGTCTGGATAGAAGATCAAACCAGCCACAATATTCCTTTAAGCCAAGGCCTAATCCAGAGAAATGTCCTAACTCTCTTCAATTCCATGAAGGCCGAGAGAAGCCAGGCAACTGCTGAAGAGAAGTTTGAAGCTAGCAGAGGTTGGTTCATGAGATTTAAGGAAAGAAGCTATCATAAAGGTACAAGGTGAAGCAGCTAGTGCTGATATAGAAGCTGTAGAAAGCTATCCAGATGAACTAGCTAAGGTAATTGATGAAGGTGGCTACACTAAGCAGCAGATTTTCAACGTAGACGAAACGGCCTTATATTGGAAGAAGATGCCATCTAGGACTTTCATAGCTAGAGAGAAGTCAGTACCTGGCTTCAAACCTGCAAATAATAGGCTGACTCTTGTTAGGAGCTAATGCAGCTGGTCACTGCAAGTTGAAGCCAATACTCGTCTACCATTCTGAAAAATCCTAGGGCCCTCAAAACTTATGCTAAAGCTAGCCTGCCTGTATATTATAAATCGAACAAAGCCTGGATGACAGCAGATCTGTTTACTACGTGCTTACTGAATATTTTAAGCCCACTGTAGAGGCCAATTGCTTAATAAAAAAAAAATTCCTTTTAAGATATTACTGATTAGTGACAATGCACCTGGTCACCCCCCTCAACGTGGGCACCTGTACGTGGTGAGGGGACCTCCCAGTGATGCTGCTGGTTTTCCAGATTAGCATCACTGGGATCCAACGCCCATACCTTGGTTCCAGGGTTACAACATTGGAATCCGGCGTGTGCAGCCGTGCGCCGCGACCCGTGGAAGCGGAAAGGGGGATCCTGGTGGTTGAGGGGCCCAGCCTTAATACACCACTGTGGCCCCTGCTTCGACGAGACGGGTGGTCCCGGACCGGCTCGACTGGGATCAATCGGCGGGTGGTATTATACTGCTAGGGTCAACTGCGTTCCAATAAGTCTCCCTCCCTATGGTCCTGGGATGGGATAAAGACTTATTGGTAACGTGGGTATGGTGTTCTAAGCGAACTCGGCGTCCCATTCGTGTACGCAGTACCTGCTAGTTCACGAGTGGGCGTCCCCTCGTAGGGCTCCGTGGTGGGTGAGGTACTTAGGCATCAGACATTTTTTCTTTACTCTCATGAGTAATTTAAATCCAATTTCTTCTGGGGCCCCAACAAGGCCCCTACCTAACCGATCAGATGAGAATGACACCAATTCTGCCAAAAGAGCCAGAACTGAGGATAAACCACCATCTATAACTCCGCTTTTCCTCATTCTCCATTCCACCGGAGAGGAGTCAATTGGGAAGATGTCACCCTTCTTCATCCAGAAAGGATTAGAAGGATTGGCAGGATCACCAAAATCCGTTAAACGGCTGCGTTCTGGTGATCTTTTAATCGAAGCTTCAAACACAAAGCAGGCAGAAAGAATGTTAAACGCGACATCCATAGGGGGAATACCGATCAATGTAACACCCCATAAAACTTTGAACTCTTCACGCGGTGTCATTTCAGAGTGGGATCTTCTTCATGTCTGTGAAGAGGAGATCTGCTCTGAACTAAAAGATCAAGGAGTGACAGCTGTAAAGAGAATATCAATGCGGAAGGAAGGGAATCTCGTCCCTACCCGAGTTCTCATCCTAACATTTAACACCCCACGGCCTCCAAGTTCCATCAAGGCAGGGTATTTAAACTGCCCAGTGAGGATCTATATTCCAAACCCACTGAGGTGTTTTAAATGCCAAAAATACGGACACTCACAAACGGCTTGTCGTGGTAACCTTGCCTGTGCTCGATGTGGTGCAAAAGACCACGAGAGCAAGGAATGTTCAGCTTCTAAACCGATCTGTGTAAATTGCCAACAAGATCATCCTGCCTACTCCAGAGCATGCCAGCGGTGGAAGGATGAAAAAGAGATCCAGAAATTGAAAACGGAGCTGAATATCTCCTACCCAGAGGCAAGAAAACGCATTCAACCAATAAATAGCGGGAAACCTTCATATGCCCAGAAGGTTTCTGCGAAGTGCACTATCGGTACGCAGACTGAGATGACTGTACCACCAAGAGAGTCATTCGCACCGATTGCCCGCTATTTATTGAGCTCACAAAAGCCCACCAAAAAAACGCAGTCAGCTGCCACTCCTATATCCGTACCTCCCAATGCTCCACCACTACCAAAACCAAGTGGTAAAGAGCCAACAGTAATAACAGAAACAATGGATGTCGAGCACAAGGAGGTACCGGATGAATCAGTCTTGGAACTCTTTGCGGAGGAGGAAATGGACACGGGACAGCGTCCATTCTTCCCCAAAAAAGATAAAGCCAAGACTGATAAAATCAAGCCCTCAGCACTTCGGAAGCCGCCTGATGGACCCACCAAGCCAAAATAATGGCTAAATTCCTACAATGGAATTGTCGTGGATTCCGGCGAAATACTGATGACATCAAGGCCCTCCTGCAAAAGCACGAGCCAGTTTGCTTTTGCTTGCAGGAGACGTATCTAAAAGCAAATGATGATCCCACCATGTATAACATCACAATCTTTCGTAAGGATAGAATTGCGGATGGTCCTGCTCATGGAGGAGTGGCTATCCTTGTGAGTAATCAGACCCCAGTTCAGCCCTTGCTAATTACATCCAGCATAGAGGCTGTTGCAATTCGCCTTACAGTGGGATTTTTATTAACAGTCTGCTCTATTTATTTGCCACCTGGGACTGACATCTCCCAGGAAGACCTTGATGATCTTGTAACGCAGTTGCCACCCCCTTTCTTACTTCTTGGGGATTTTAATGGACATAACACCCTGTGGGGTAGTGCTAACATCAATGGAAGGGGACGGGTCATAGAGCGTATGCTCAATGACAATGCCCTTTCCCTTGTAAATAGTGAAAAAAACACCTTCTTCCACATGCCTACCCGTACGTTCTCTGCCATTGATCTCTCTATCTGCTCCCCTTCTCTACTCCCTTCTCTCACTTGGGAAGTGGAGGAGAATTCATACGGAAGTGATCACTTCCCTGTGCTAACCTTGTTACACAGTGGGAGACCATGCCTTCCTTTTAGGTTACCACGGTAGAAGTTTGATCAGGCTGACTGGAATGCCTTCGAACATCAGGCAAATTTTGACCTCAGTACAGTCAGTCAGGAGCCTATCAGTGACGCAGTAACGTACATCACAGAAATCATTGTCCAAGCAGCTGCAAATTCTGTTCCAAAAACATCTGCCCGGTTTCCACCATATCCCAAACCTTGGTGGAATTCTCAATGCACAGCAGCAAAAAAGGCTCAAAACAAAGCGTGGGGGATATTCCGTCGATATCCTACCACTGTTAATCTAATAGCCTTCAAGCGTGCACGAGCCAAAGCACGCTACATTCGCCGTCAGAGTCAAAAGGAATCATGGATCCGTTTTACATCATCTATTAACCAGACTACCAATTCTAAGGTAGTCTGGGATAAAATCTGGAAAATGAAGGGAAAATATACATCCCACCCTTCTTCAATCCTAGATTATAATGGATGCGCTATTGCAGATCCAACTGCAATAGCCAATGCTCTTGGGGAAACATTCTGTAACATCTCTGCAACATCTTCGTATTCCCCAGAGTTCCTGGTCCTGAAACATAAACTGGAAAAACAGGCTCTTAATTTTCAGTCTAAGAACATCTACCCCTACAATGGATCGTTTACTATTCAGGAACTGAAAAGAGCCCTCGCCCTTTCCAAAGCAAGTGCTGTTGGACCAGATGGCATCCATTATGAAATGGTTAAACATCTTTCACCAAAATCTATGGATTATCTGCTCTCTCTGTATAACAGAATCTTCATTGAAGGGCAGTTTCCGGATTCCTGGCGCAAGGCAATCGTTCTTGCCTTTCCTAAGCCAGGAAAGGATCCAAAAGTCACTAGAAATTATCGTCCTATTGCTCTGACTAGCTGTCTGTGCAAAATCCTGGAGAGAATGGTCAATTCTCGTTTAATATGGTACTTAGAATCGAATGACCTTCTCTCCAATATCCAGTGCGGCTTCCGAAGGAACCGGTCCACTTTGGACCATCTTATTAGACTGGAAACATCCATCCGGGATGCTTTCCTAAAACGCGAACACTTGGTGTCGGTGTTCTTTGACATGGAGAAAGCGTATGACACAACTTGGAGATTTGGCATCTTAAAAGATCTGCATAGCCTGGGTCTTAGGGGGCAACTCCCCATTTTTATTAAAAACTTTTTAGCCAATCGATCTTTCCAAGTTCGTATGGGATCCTCACTCTCTCGTTCCTTTAGCCAAGAGGAGGGAGTACCACAAGGATCAGTATTAAGTGTCACGCTTTTTGCCATCAAAGTAAATTCCATTACAGAACAACTTCCTCCAACCGTAAACAGTGCCCTCTATGTTGATGACTTTAGCATATTTTGTCAGTCATGCAACATGAGGGTTATTGAAAGACAACTGCAGAAAGGCATTGATCGTCTCAACTCCTGGGCACTTGCAAATGGCTTCAGGTTCTCGCCGGAGAAGACCGTTTGCGTACATTTTTGTCGTAAGCGTAATCTTCATCCTGAACCTGAATTAAGGCTCGGACAAAATTCTATTCCAATAGCAGCAGATACAAAATTCTTGGGACTCGTATTTGACAAAAAGTTGACCTTTCTGGATCACATCCGTCAACTCCGAACAAAATGCACAAGAGGGCTGAATATTTTGCGCTCTCTTTCCTCTACATCTTGGGGTGCAGATCGATGCACCCTACTACGCATCTACCGTGCACTTGTACGATCCAGACTAGATTACGGGTCCCTGGTATACAATTCGGCCAGAGACAGTGTACTTCGTTGGCTGGATCCTGTCCATCATCTGGCTCTCCGTACTGCTATTGGAGCATATCGAACATCTCCAGTCCAGAGCTTATACGTCGAAGCAAACGAACCGCCGTTATCGCTTCGACGTAAGCAGTTGTCTCTAAACTATGCCTTAAAACTGAAATCCCTGCCAGACCATCCTACGTGGCTATCCGTTTTTGAGCCACGATGGGAAAATTTGTACAACACCCGTAAGACTGCCAACCGACCTTTTGGTATTCGTCTCCAAGAGCTACTCAAAGAACTTAATATCAAGGTAGACAAGGTTGCACAAACACCAAAGCAACCCCTTCCACCCTGGCATGCTCATTTCCCGGCATGTGACTTGTCCCTTAGAAATTTGGGAAAGTCGGACACTCCATCGTCTGTCTACCTGCAGCTTCATTCAGCACACCGAGCTGAATATTCTGACTTCGCGCCAGTTTACACAGACGGTTCGAAGTCGGAATTATATGCGGGATCTGCTGCTGTCTTTACAGACAGCACTACATCGGAGCAGATTCCCTCTGAATGCAGCATATTTACTGCAGAGCTGCACGCAATAGAGTTAGCTTTGGATCACATTAGCGAATGCCAATACCAACGGTTCATTTTATATTCCGACTCTCTCAGCGTGTTACAGGCTTTAATAACGGTGAGATATAATTCTCATCCAGTTCTGTCTAGCATCCAGCAGAAAATTCACGTTCTCCATGAACGTGAATATGACATCCGCTTCTGCTGGATTCCCAGCCACATTGGGATTAGGGGAAATGATTTGGCTGACGCCGCAGCCAAATCAGCAATTCCCAGTAATAATCGCTCCCTGTCAGTCCCCTATACAGACTACAGGCAAATAATACACGAAAAGATACACTCCCAATGGCAGGATTCGTGGAATAGACAGACTGCGAATAAATTATATTGTATAAAGCCTGTAATTGAACCGTGGCAGTCTAGTCTGCGCGGGAATCGTAAGGAGGAAGTTGTTCTTGCCCGGACCCGCATAGGACATAGTCATTTGACTCATTCGTTTTTGCTGAGGGCTGATGACCCTCCTATGTGTGAGTCCTGTGGCACAATTTTAACAATAAGACACATTTTAGTTGACTGTCCAGATTTTAGCAATATCCGTTTTACCGCTTTTAATCATCTGACTGAGCCTTATACACTCAGTCAGATTTTATCCGACAATGACAATGTGTCTGCTGTTTTTCGCTTTTTTAAATCAATAAAGGTTTTTACTCGCATTTAAAATTTATACGTTATCGTTACTTCTTTTATTGATAAGCTTTATATTATATATCTGACATGGTGGCCTAACTACTTAGGTCACTGAAAGGAGAAATTTTTATATATTACCTGGTCTTGGCGCATTATAGCCTTAGATGCTAATGCGCCAATAAAATTCAAATCAAATCAAAATCAAGCACCTGGTCAGTCACCCAAGAGCTCTGATGGAGAGGTACGAGGAGATTAATGTTGTTTTCCTGCCTGCTAACACAACATCTATTCTTCAGCCCATGGATCAAGGAGTAATTGCTGCTTTCAAGCCCTATTATTTAAGACAGACATTTGTTAAGGCTATAGCTACCTTAGATAGTGATACTTCTGATGGGCCTACGCAAAATAAATTGAAAGCCTAAATTGATTTGCCATTCTAGATGCCATTAAGAAAATTCGTGATTCATGGGAAGAGATCGAAATATCAACATTAAAAGGAGTTTGAAAGAAGTTGATTCCCACCCACGTGTATGACTTTGAAGGGTTTGAGACTTCAGTGGAGGAAGTGACTGCAAATATGGAAATGGCACGAGAACTAGAAGTGGAGCCTGAAGATGTTGCTGAATTGCTGGCATCTCATGATCAGCCTTTAACAGATGAGGACTTGCTTTTATTAGATTAGCAAAGAGGGTTACTTCTTGAGATGGAATCTACTCCTGACGAAGATCCAGTGAGCATTGTTGAAATAACAATGAAGGATTTAGAACACTGTTGCCTACTTGATAGAGTAGTGGCAGGTTTTGAGAGGATTGACGCCAATTTTGAAAGTTCTACAGTGGGTAAAATACCATCAAATGGTATAGCATGCTACAGAGAAATCCTTCCAAAAAGGAAGCATCAGTCATTGAGGCAAACTTGTTTGTTATCTTATTTTAAGAAAGTGCCATAGCCTCCCTAACCTTCAACAGCAAGTAGCCCTACCATTGAACATCAAGGCAAGCTCTCCACCAGTAAAGAGAATAGGATTCGTTGAAGGCTCAGATGATGAAGCTCCACTATTTCCTTCAGCCTTCCTTCCATAATTACTTCTAAGATGTTCATTCATCAGTCACCAGAAACCAAGGACAAAAATATTTTAAGGTTAGCAATACGGTACTATAGCTTTTTTTTATTTATTTATTTTTTTTTTTACTTTTGCATCGTTTTTTTAGGTCTAGCACTATTGCGCACTTAATAAATGATAGTGTAAATATGTTTTTAGGCTTTTATATGCACTGGCAAGTGAAAAAAGGCTCTGATTTGCTTTAACCTGCCATATTAGCAGGGGATGCTTATAACAGTATTGCCTTTTGTGCTCTTAAAAGGTGACAGCTGCTCTACATCATCAACTTTCCCCTAGTAGGTATACCCTAATGTTATTCAACCTCTCCTCATTACAAAATATATTTCCTGTGGGACCACACTCTGCTATGGAGGACTTCACTGTATCATCTTGAGAGTAGTCTCCAGCATTGTGCTTGATACTGAAAAAATTCTCTTCAAGTGACGTGGATTCTGAATCTTGTTAAAATGAATATATTCATGTTAGAACGCTACCAACAACAGATGCAGGTGTTTTTTGAGGGCATCAGCCCTTTATCTCAAGCACTCATATAAGCTCATCAGAACACTGAATTGATAATTAATTGCTTCACACATTCTGCAACAAAAGCACAGAAAGATGTCCCCTTTGACTGACCCATGTTCCACTACAGATAACTGTATGTAGCTCTCATTTACATGAGACCCTCTCAATAGCTCTCTCCTGAACCAACTCGTTCCTAATAATTTGAACATCTGTTATTGGTAGTTTTGTTGCTCTTGTTTGAGACATGATTTTAGTCTGAATGCAATTTTAAAAAATACCATACGAACTAAGAGATGGGTACAAAAATGCCACACTATTCCGAGATTATGCAATGGCAGTATGAATTACGGCATTAAGTTTCTAAATAGCACTACTGACTTTCTAAATACTCAACTATATACAAAAATAAGCTAACCTACATGATTAGGATCTTCAAACTATTTATTTACTACAATTTAAAGCACTGCAGTTAACTGTTATGATGTACTACACTACCAAGTTGTCAGTTAAGATGTTCACATCTTAATTACCAACAACTTGGCTAAATTCAAAAATGAAATGATATACATGATTAGTAAAATTTAAACTATTACAAAAAGTTTAGTATATTGAAATTTCATCCATCATACTGTGATCAGGATATTGGTCCAAGCAAACAGTATTTTGGGATTCTGATAAATGATAGAATATAAAGTACATGATACATACACAGGTGAAAAAAAAATGCAAACTTTTATTCAGTATCAAATCGGGCCACCCCCATCGTTTCCAATAACAGCAAGTATGTGGTGCGGCATGGATTCTGTAAGGTATTTTCGTGCATTTTGGTCTAATTGTAACCATTCTTCCAGGAAAATATTGCATAGCTTGCTCCAGCATATCCCACACATTCTCAATAGGATGGAGATCAGGTGAATGTGGAGGCTAGGGAAGATGGTCGAAATCTGTGTCATGTTCTCTGAACCATTCTTGCATGGATGACAGTGCAATAGTGCATGATGCACCGGGCGCCTCCATAGCCAGGTAGGCAGGAGCAGCAGTGTGTAGTACACGCTTCTTGATTAGACCGGGGTTCGAGCCCGTGACCACCAAATACGGAGGATGCGGGAAGGTCAGGGAATGACCACCCCATATCCCTGGAGCAATATGGTTAGTTGCTAATGCTCCTAAAAACCAAATAACAACAACGATGCACCGTCAGCCATAAAGTGGCCACTATCCTTGGGATAAAGGTATAATATTGAAGGGTGCAGCAGATCTGATACAAAATTCAGGTACTTTCTGGATAACATTAGACCTTCCACTGGTATCAACGAACCCAATCCATGCTAACAAAACATTCCCCATACCATGATACCACCTTCAGGTGCTTGGCTTGTCTTAACAAGGCAAGTAGAATCCATCACTTTCTGGGGTTCTCACCACGTGACTTTCTTCCATTGTTCTGCTATTCAATCATGATATTCTTGGCACTACTGCAAGCCAATTTTTCTGGTTTTTTTTCTGAAACAAGTGGCTTCCAAATAGGCAAGCAACTGCCACTCACTACTAGTTTCTTTAATTCCCTGCACATAGTAAGGGTTGAAATAGGGCAGTTCTGAGCTTGGTTGAATTCAGATGTTAATTGCTGCATACTGGATTTCCTATTTTGCTGTACAGTCCTCAGAGTACAATGGCTTTGCTCTTGAAGTATCGTTTTTCTGTCACATTTATGCCTTTGAGATGTGGAAGAACAGCTTCCTTTCACAGATATTAATTGCTTTTGAGAAACCAGTTATGCCTTTTGTTTCTTTAATTGCGGTTCCTGCTACAACGTGCAACCCACAATGAAACCTTTTCAGTCTGACAGCTCATGCATCCTGGTTTTAGATTACTGCAGTCGAACAGCCTGTGCAGTCTTTCTACTCAACAAGGCAACATGTCATCATTCCATGGCACAGTTTTCTTTGAATTTATTTGCATTTCTTCTGTCTGTGACTATCTCAATACAACGGTTCGTATTTTTTGGCCAATGTGTGTGTGTTATTCAACCTTCGTTCCTGCATGTTTTGAGTATTGTTGTCTATGTGGCCCAACACATACAAGCAGCTACTAAAATGCTACAAGGTAAATACCCTAATATGTGGCAAAAAAATCGATAAACAATATTCTGGACACTGTTTCTCCAGCAGGCACATCTAAATACCCTAGAGCAAAAGCAACTCTGTAATGAGAACGACGATTACGACACAGCCCATCAAGAGGAACCTTTTACTCACATACAACTGAACATGGTGACAGCCAAGCTTAGGAACAAGAAATCCCCTGGCAAAGATGTTCTCGAGCCTGAAATAATAAAAAAGACAACAGAAACCATTCCGGATGAAATCCTGAATATGTTTAACAAATGCCTGACTCATGGCACTTTCCCTCAGCATGGAAAACTGCAAGGCTCAGACTTATCCCTACCACGCAGCAGGACCTTCCAGTGTCATACCAGCCAATTGCACTATTGTCAATCCTTAACAAACTCCTGGAACATCTTCAAACTAGAATCAAAACCCACTACTCAAGTGCTGGCCTATACTCTCCAAGTCAGTTCGGTTTCAAGAAACGGTGTTCCACTGTGGACACTCTGGAAGGAATCATAAATGCAGCTGCTACCTCCCTACAAAAGTACTTTCTTGTTATCTGCATAGATTTTGCCAGGGCATTTGACTCACTCTGGTGGCCAAGTATCCTCAGCAGGCACTGGAAGGCCAACCTGCTAGCAAACCTCTATAGATACATACATACTTAACTGATAGAAATGTCACTGTTACCACTCCATATTGTTCCATCTCCAAACCAGTCTTCATAGGATGTCTGCAGGGCTCTGTCCTTGGCCCACTTCTTTGGAATATGGTGCTTGACAAATTCTTCAGTCTTGACCTGGGTAACGTTACATCTCAGGCATAAGTGGTCTTTATGCTGGCTGCTGACTCCAGAGCCTAGCTGGGGGCATTAGCAAACCACACAGTTGGTACCCTTCAGGCCTGGATGGATGAAAATATCTCCAACTAAAACCAGTTCAATCCTGCTTAAGGGCACCCTCGACCCAAGAAGACCTCCGCAAATAAAAATACAAGGAAAGGCGATTGGACTGGATACCCAACTTAAATATCTCAGAGTCATTCTTGATAAAAACTTGTCCTTTATGCCTCACCTCATCAATCTCCAGCAAAAAATTAAAAACTACTCTGCACTCACTGCCAGGGTCACTTGCCACAACTGGGGGTTGAAGGAGAGGACCCTTGTCCTCTTACAAGGCCATTTTCATCCCGGCTATATCATATGCTTTTGAAATTTGGCTCCACAAGGCTATTACCCTAGTGAATTGGAGGAAATTAGAGATGATACAGTGCTCCATTCTTTTGCCATTTCCTGAGTCTGCTGTGCCGTTAGCACGCATGCTCTCCAAGTCCTTCTGGGTGCCCTTTCCTTAGACCTGGAGATAGTCCACTGTAGTCTGCTGTATCAGTTATTCAAGGGATCCAATGTTGTCCGCACTCCGTTCCGTGGAGCCAGTCCAGGTACACCAGTATTATAATTATTTACTCTGACAAGTCCTGCCTAATTTCCTGAGATTTCAGTGGCAAGAAACTAAAAAAAAAAAAAAAAAAAAAAAAATGCTATAGATAGGTTCAGCCAAAAGGAGTACTAATTATTGTGATTGAGAATAAATTTTTGAGTGTAGGGCTCAAGCAATTTAGAGATGATTCGGACACCAGTTTTAATTTTAGATGGGAGGTGAGACTGAAGGCTGGGGGGAAAGACAGATACAAGGTCCATATAGATGACCCCCAGTTCACTGGAGCAAGCCCATACCCCACCAGAGGGAAAAGAGGGGTAGCCAGGGGTCACCTCTCCCCCCCACCCAGGGAGTGGAGGCAAGGGAGCATGGCTAGGAAGGCCTAATGGCAACAGTGAGCTGTGCTGGTGGGTGTGTCACACCTGGGACAAAAGTCCCATCCCGTCCTATCCTGGTTGTCAGAATCTGGTGAGTCTAATATCTCAGTTCTTGTGGTCACACTTGGGACTATATGTTGTATGTCCTGTCTAGTGTATACTGTTCACTACTAGTTCAGAGCTTTCAGGTCTTGGTCATAAGGTGTGTGGTTATCACTGAGCTGTGTCACTAGTAGAGGTCTCTCTTGAGATACTGTTCCCATCTCGTAAATCAAAGTTAGGGATATGTGTTCAGTCCAGTTTTTGATTTGGGAGCAGTTTCGGGCTCCCGTCCATTTAGTCGTTGGGTCAGCAGAGCTGTATATTGTCAGAGTTGGTGAAGAGTCTAAATCAGGTAGGTCCAAAACGGTATTAAGTCATTCGTGGGACAGAGGTCCCATCCAAATAATGATGGTAGTCAGTTTCACCATCCTGCTTGAATTTGGGCTAGATGAGTTAGTCGTGCGTATGTTGTCATTCCAGTGGTAGGGATCTTCTTGGGATATGTTCCTGGCAGTATTGCGAGAAGGCCTTGTACTCTCTGTCGCTGTCCAATAAATAGTGCTCATGGTGTTTTGGATTGAAGTTGGTTCTGATAATCAGGATGTGGCGAAGGTCCTCATAAAAAGGGCAGTCATACATTAGGTGACTCCACCTCTCTGCAGTGGCATCATCAATAATTCCAATGCTTGAGGGCTTGGCTCTGATAGATCCATGAAAGTTGCATACAGGCTGGGGGAGAACCATAAAGGAGACTTGGCGTATACCTTGGTGATATGTGGAATAAATTTCCTAGTGATGTCTCCTTTAGTAGAACTATCCCATCTATCTTTCCAGGTCTGCTGTATGTGAAGGTTAAGGCACTTAATGAGTCGGTAAAGCACATCACAGAAAGTATGGTCCAGGCAGCGGCAGTTGCAATTCCAAGGACATCGTCCTGCTTTCCACATTTTCCAAAACCATAGTGGAATGGAGAATGCACAGCAGTTAGGAGGGCTCAAAACTAAGCATGGGGAATATTTCGTTGTTACCCCACCACGGATAATTTAATAGCCTTCAAACGTGCACGTGCCAAAACACGGTACATCAGACGTCAGAGCCAAAAGGAATCTTGGATCAGATTTTCATCTTCCCTTACACAGGCTGCCAATCCCAAAGCCATCTGGACAAAGATCGGAAAATGAAGGGCAAATACACCTCACACCCTTCATCATTCCTGGAACATAATGGATGTACAATTGCAGATCTAACTGCAATTGCAAATACTCTCGGGCAGACATTCGCTAAAGTGTCTTCAGAAACATCGTACCCCCCCCCCCCCCAGAGTACCTCGCGCTCAAACAAAGATCAGAAAAAGTCACATGAAACTGTCCTCTAACAATTGCGAGGAATACAATCAGCCGTTTACACTGTGGGAGCTGAAAGCAGCACTCTCACTATCCAAGGCAAGTGCTGTTGGGCCAGACGACATCCATTATGAGATGATTAAACACCTTTCATCGGAATCCATGGATCATTTGCTCTGTCTCTATAATAGAATCTATATTGAAGAGACATTTCCGGATTCATGGCATATGGTAACCGTCCTTCCCTTTCTGAAACCAGGAATGGATCAAAAAAAAAAAAAAAAAAAATTGCCGTCCTATAGCTCTGACGAGCTGCTTGTGCAAGATCCTGGAAAGAATGGTTAATGCTCGTCTTTTGTGGTATTTAGAAGCTACCGACCTCCTTTTCAGGATACAATGTGGCTCCCGAAGGAACAGGTCAACGCTTGACCATTTAATCTGCTTGGAAACATCTATACATGATGCTTTCCTGAAACATGAGCACCAGTTTTCTTTGATAAGGAAAAAGCATATGACACGGCTTGGAGATATGGAATTTTAAAAGACATATATAACTTTGGTCTTAGGGGACACATTGCCCTCTTTAATAAAAACTTCCTTGCAGACCGGTCTTTCCAAGTTCACGTAGGATTCACCCTCTCCCGGCCATTCTGCCAAGAAGAGGGAGTTCCACAAGGATCGGTTTTAAGCATTATGCTTTTTGCTATCAAAGTTAACTCTATAACTGAACAACCTCCTCCAACCGTAAACAGTGCCTTCTTTGTAGACGACTTTAGCTTATTTTTTGCAGTCATGCGATATGATGGTCATTGAAAGACAATTGCAGCATGCCATTGACCACGTTCAACTCTTGGGCAGTGACTAATGGTTTTAGGTTCTCAAAGATCCACAGAAGACTGTCTGCATACACTTTTGTTCCAAACAGAACCTTCACCCTGAACCAGAACTTAAACTCGGACAAGACATCATTCCAGTAGCACCCGAGACAAAATTATTTGGGATCATTTTCGACAAGAAGTTGACATTTTTACCATATATCTGTCAACTGCGGACAATGTGCACGAGAAGGTTGAACCTCCTACATGCTATCTCCTCCAATAAATGGGGAGCAGACCACTCCACTTTACTCAGCCTCTATCATGCACTTGTCTGATCTAAACTATTCTCTGGGTCCCAAGTGTACACATCGGCTAGAAACAGCTTACTTTGGCTGGACCCAGTTCACTTCGTATTGCTGCTCGAGCATTTAGAACATCCCCTGTCCAGAGTTTATATTTTTGAAGCAACTGAACCACCACTGTCATTCCGATGAAAGCAATTGTCTTTAAAATATACCTTTAAATTAAAATCCCTGCCAGACAACCCTACATGGACATCCGTTTTCAAGCCACAGTGGGAAAACCTATATAACGCTCGTCAGACTGCCAACCGGCCTTTTGGTATCCGTGTCCAAGAGCTGCTCAGAGAGCTCAACATCATGGTAGACAATGTTGCCCAGTCACCAAGGCAACCATTTCCACCCTGGCATGCTCGCTTACGATTATGCGACTTCTCTATTAAAAATTGGGGTAAGTCCCTTATATGCTATAGAGTTAGCCTTGGACCACATTAAAACCCATAAGTATCAAAAGTGTATGGTGAACACTGATTCTCTAAGTACACTTGCAGGCTTTATCGGGGAAGAGGTATAATCCTCATCCATTTGTGACCCGGATTCAGCAGCTGCTACACTCTGTCCCTCTCTGTCTGAGTGTTCTTTCGACATTCGTTTCTGCTGGATTCCAAGCCACATTGGGATCAGGGGAAATGAACTGGCAGATGCTGCGGCCAGATCACCAGAACTCCACAACACTTATTGCCCTATACTACAGGCAACTAGTACACACCAAATTACTCTTCCAGTGGCAACAATCTTGGCAAGAGCAAGTCACAAACAAGCTGTATCAGATAAAGCCTGTAATCTGACATTGGCAGTCTAGTCTGTGCAGGAACCGCAGAGAGGAAGCTGTTCTAGCTCGCCTCCACATGGGATACACATGCATTTCTGCTGAGGGCAGATGACTACCCTATGTCCGAGAACTGTGGCATCATTTTAATTATTAGTCACATTTTAACCAAGTGTCCACGTTTTAGACACGAACATGATTTATATTTTACTGCTTTTAGTCATTTAGTCATGACGCACTATAGAGGCGTCCTGAAAGAACCTGAGCTGGATATCATCATTCTTCTTTCTCTCTCTCTCTCTCTCTCTCTCTGGGTAATTCAGAAAAAAAATTTTTTAGCTGGTGCAGCATAAGCCTCAGGCTTCCTTACACCATATGGCTAATACTAGGTGGGATGCCATTTGCCCCAATTTATCACACAATGTAAAATAAATAATATAAAATATAATAATAGTTTGTACTAAAATTTATTAACTAGCATAACATGAATGTGTATAGAAAGTTTAAATAAAATAAATCTCCATTTACACCTTCGATGTTTGTTGATTCCCGGAGATACAAACAAAATCCAAGCTTCTAATTGATACTCATGTGTGCGCTACCACATCGCAAAATCGAACAAAAAAACCAGATTTTTTGATTGTGTCCTGATTTTTTTTAAGGTCGATATCCCGAAATTGGCTGATCAAAAGTTGGTCAGCTGTGGCCGTGGCGAGCAAACTAAAATACAGCCGCCTATGACTCCTTTACCTAGCTGTCTCTTCCATCCTTCTGTCTCCCACCCTAACAAAAACATCAGTATTTGTCCCAATTAATGTAGCTAAATTCAAACGTGCCAAAATTAACTACATTTTTTAAATTCCTTTCGGCCTTTAAATTCTAACTTTCAGCATCTACCCCTCTTTTTTGTTGTTGTTTTTTTTTTTTTTTTTAGGCCCTGCCAGAGTACAAAATAAAATCCACTGTGTACCTGACTTGCCTCCTTGTGGTGAAGTGTGGACAACTGTGGGTCCCAGTAAGAGCCCAATAGCTAAAAGGTTAGAGATACAATGCACCACGATACTACACTACAGCACAATACCCATATACTTTTGAAATCTCCAGCCTCCACAGAGTACCGCCAATCCCGAACTTATGTAAAGGTTGTGTTCCATGGAACTCTAAGTCAAATTTTACGTAACTCAGAATTTCCCAGAGTGCTTATGCAGCATTCGCAACTATGCATGCTGAATTTGTTTGAAGAAAAAAAGAAATATTCTGCTAAGATGTAAATAAAATTATTTATTAAAATTTTTTATCTGATGCGTAGGAAAATTTAAAAAGTGTGCAATTTCAAAAGGTTTACATTATGGAAACCAGCACGATGCTTGAATCTATTAAGCCACCTGTTACTTGTCACAAACTTGGTTTGGGGTTTGCTGTGCTTATCCTTAATATCTTCATAAATACTTCTTGCTTTTGCTTGAGTGGCCATTAGACTCAGGGGTAATCTTACTTCTGAATCTGATTTTCCATCCATATTATTAATAGCTTTTTCCATCTTCAATGTAGCATCTGAATGCTGTTTTGTGATCACTGTTGATCTTAAATGCATTAATCCTTTAACATGTTCTTTTATACTTTCACTGTCCTTTAAAATAGTATTTACTGTTGAAGCAGTGAGACCTAATTCCCGTGCAGTAGACTTTGTCCTGATTCTTACTTCTAAATCAATTTTGTTTCGTTTCCTAGCACTGCCATCACTTGCACTTTCCCTTCATCATAGTAATAAGTAAATAGGAATGAGGAGAAAATTCTGAAAATTTGTTTTTTTATATGAATGAAAATTTCAGTGAAGGTGTAATTTTCACCATAACGTAAAAACCTGCACAATTCCAGTTATCGGTATTATCACAAATGCAATATGATCAAGTGTACTACCCATGTATTGCACTAACCAAAAAGCCCAATAAACTGGAAAATGCAAATTGTTTTTATTATTTTATGGTTGTGACCTCCAGAAATGTGCTTTATAAAAATATCACAGATCCATTCAAAATTGATTCTTTGAATTGAACATATGACGAAAGTATAGTATATTCTCTGGCCAGGCTGTGTAGCCAATAGTAGCATTTATAACGTGTTGGGCTGTGTATGTTTTTTCTTTTTTTTCCCTTCTTTTTTTGCATCTTTTAAGTTATTTTTGTGTTGTACTTATTTTACTTGAATTTATATAAAACTAATACAATTTCTGTTATAAAACTGACCTTTAGAGAGTTAAATAGCTTAGTTATGAAGTGAAAATTTCAACTTCCGTGGTCTTGGAACGAATTATCAAAAAAAATAATAAATAAATAAAATAATAATAATGTGTTATTGCACTCACATTATGATATTTTCACAATAACTCCATTTATTCCTACAGGATGCAAAATGTGTTTCCATATTTTTTTTTTTTTATTCCAATTTGTACTGGCCAGCAAAAACTTATGTATAGTCAAATTTACGTAAGTCGGAGAGTGCCTGTACATATAATGCAGAGATAGGAGAAGTCCCTGGTGTCATTAGACCCTAAATACTTTACGCTTTACCTTCTATACATTAGCCTGTAATGACAAAATGTAACATCTGTCTTGTTTACACAATGCAATTACTGCTGAAGTATAATTTGGCTTTGTGTGAATTTTTAATAAAGAAAGGTATGAAAAGTTTATTTATGCTTTATTCAGTAAATATTATATAGCTATTTATTTATCTATCTCTCTTGATTAACTAAAGGGAACTTCTTCACCTTTGACCCTCCCCAGTGTACCAATACTGATACACCTGATGGTAGTTCAGATGATGTGGATATGTTTAGTAATTCATCTCTTCGTCGCAAGTTATTTTTCAATGGTGAAGGCAACTCCTCTCCTGAGTAAGTATAGCATTAAATATTTTACTATTATTAGCAATTACTCTGACAACTGGAAATAGCAGTAAACGTAGCAAAAAAATGAGCTGGTATCCTCCAGATATATTTAGAGTAGCACACTGATAGTTTAGCCTAGTTTGAACCAAGAAGGTTGAAATAGTGAGTTACTGATTATTGCTGCGAAATCCCTCCCCCCAAGAATTTTGTTGGGTTGATCAACAAAATTAAACTTTTCATAATACAACTGCTTACTTTTACAGTTTAAACCAATACCTTTATACACATTTTTATAAAATAATAGAGTATACTATTATAAAAATATATATATTGGTGCAATTGTTACCATGCTATGGTTTTCAGGAAAGAAGTTTAAATTTGAATGCAAAAAATGAAGTTTCATTCTTTTTATGTGCATTGAGTAGTTTGAACTCGATCATTGTATGCAGGAGACCTGTGGCTATCCAATAAGTTTCCAAAAGCCATTTGAAAGCCTGCCATGCTTTTAATTCTAATACATTGAGACATTTTTCGAAGTTCTCTGATTTGAGGTCCCAAAAAGATTCTATCTTTCACAGAACTGATCGTTGGAAATTTTCACTTAAGTTATGAAATCCTCTCGAATTCATCTTATCCATTGCTTTCACAGAACGGTTTGTTAGGCTAAGTTTTATGTGGAAAGAAAATCTTCATCGGATCCACTAATGGAACATACTGCACACTGCTTGTTTCTGGCTCGTGTGTAGGTTTTTTTTATGCCTGTTACGCTGATATAATTGTCTTTAATGGTACACCTATCACATAGAGAGGAAACAACGTTTTGTGAACCCTCCTTGCATGCCCATTATTACACCGATGACTCTATGGTCACCATAAATGCTGTATTGAATTACTTCAAGTGTTGTCCATGTTATACTGTTACCTTTAGATGAACAGAGTGGGCAGTGGGAATGAATGGTTTTAAGTTTCTGATAAACGTGTAACCTCATTGACACCTCATTGGGAAGTGAGGAGTCATTTAAGAGGTGCCATTCAAATTTAATGGCACCTCTTCATTGTTTGTGGTAATTCCACTCATTCATATTGTTGCAATAGCAGAGCTAACCATTTACCATAAAGAATGCAACCAAAACTTGGGGCCCCAAGTGTCAATCGATCTTTTATGCCATATAGGGTGTTTCAAAAGTGGTGGTCAATAATTTAAAGGTGAACTATACAGACTACAATATGCAAAAAAAGCCTAGTAAACATGGGTCCTTAAGTGAATAGTTCTCGAGATATTGCACATTTCTAGTTGAGATCCACCACTGACTTGTTTGTTTAGGTTAGGTTATGCTCATTCTCTCCGTTTCCCCTCTCTCAATGCTCTGAGACATAGCAGGCATACTAGTACTTGTAAAAGGATAGTCAACATGGAAAGAGGTTGCAGCAACAAAAAGTATGCAGACATGCACTTCATGTATGGTAAAGCAAACTGCAATGCGCTCGACATTGCACGTTTGTACCAAGAAGCATTTCTCCGCCAAAGGCAGCCCAACGGGTGCACATTCATCAGGACACATCAATGCCTTAGAGAACATGGATGCTTTGCACATGGAGTATGAGCAGAAGCATAACACCTGATGTTCAGGAAAGGATGTTAGAAAGAACTTCATCCTGTAACATCTGTAAAATTTAGTGTTGTTGAAACCAAAAATTAAAAATGTATTATCTTATGTTTAATAAAACCACCCTTAGCAAAGGAATCACAGCTTTTTGCTAAACTAGTTCTTCCATAGTCAGTGGCAGACCTTAACAGAAAATGTGCATTAACTCAAACGGTTCATTTGCAGCCTGATGTTCACTGGGACTTTTTTGCTTATTTAATTTGTACTTTTCACCTTTAAATTATTGACAATTTTTGAAACATCCTGTATATAGTGCTCTTTCACAGCGAATAAGTTTTATATTTATTTTTCAGTGTCTCGTCTTCCTGTTTTGTCAAGTGCTTCTATACTTAAAAGGTTTCAAGTAAGAATCCAGAAAAGAAATTCGCCTTTCTTTCCTTGTTTATATACACTGATGAGCCAAAGCATTATATCCAGCAAGTTGTTATGCAAATTGAAGCAACTGCAGGTGAATTGTGGTGTGGGTCGGGACATGGTGTAAAAAACACCTGATACTGAGCTGCGTTAATCAGTGTTACTCGTTTTCTTCAGATGGAAAAGGCAGCGGACTTAAGCGCGTTTGACAAAGGTGAAATTGTAATGGCAAGACAACTGGGTCAGAGCATATCCGAAAGTAGTCCTAGGAGGGAAAACCCATGAACTGCCAGCAAGGTGTTGGACGACCACGGCTCATCAATGCTCGAGGTGAGCAAAGGTTCTCTTGGATAGTACGTGGCAACAGAAGGGTGACTGTGGTGCAACTCTACAGTAATTGGAATGCTGGTGACAGGAGTAATGTGTCACGTACATCGAACCCTTCTGAAATTGGGGCCTACATAGCTGCAAGCTGCTCTGAGTGTCTATGCTAACCATGGTTCACCCGCAACAGCTCCTACAATGGGCATGTGAGCATTATAACTGGATCTTGAGTGATTGGAAGAAGGTTGTCTGGTCCGATGAATCACGTTTCCTGTTGCACCATGTGGACGGCCGGGTACATATGCATTGTTTACCTGGGGAAGTGATGGCGCCTAGATGCACTGTGGGACGAAAACAAGCCGGTGGCGTCATGCTTTGGGCGATGTTCTGCCGGGATACCCTGGGTCCAGTCATCCATGCGCTAGGCCCTCTGACATCTACCACCTACCTAAACATCACTGTTGATCAGGTACACCCTTTCATGGCAACGTTCTTCCCCTCTGGCAGTGCCGTCATTCAGCAGGATAATGCGGGTATTGCCCTGGCCTCCAAATTCCCAAGACATCAATCCCATCAAACATCTGTGGTTTGTGTTGGAACAGCAACTCCGATTTGCGGTGTCTCAACCACTGACCTTACAGGAGTTAAAGGATCTGCTGGTTATGCATTAGTACCAGATATCACACGATACATTTAGAAATCTTATAGTTTCCATGACTAGCCGGGTATGAGCTGTTTTGGCTCATCGGTGTATCTATATAATCCATACTAACCGAACTAACTTTTTCAACCGCTTGGTCACTAGTGGCACCGCTCCTGTCTCCACATTGCATGGCAGTAACCTGGAGAAGAAAGTTACTCTCCCCGGGCTAAAAGGAGTAAAGATGGACTTAAATAATTTTCCTCCTTTAGAGCCATCAAGCTCAAGGTCAGAAATATCCAATAAAAATGACTCAAACCAACCTAAAAGTCTTCGAAGAGAAGCAGTGTCCTAACCTCCATAACTTTCTGGTGATACTATTTCTGTCTGCTCAACCTGTTTGCAAGTTATCACCCTATATGATCCAAAAATATCTGGAATCTATTGTGGGATTACCAAAAATGGTGAAGAGACTACAGTCAGGAGACCTCCTGGTTGAAGCAGCCACCACCAAACATTGAGTGGCTATTACAAAAACATTTGGTGGGCTGCCAGTATCTGTTACTCCCCACAGTACTTTAAATTCATCAAAAGGTGTCATCACAGAGTGGGACCTACTTTCAGTGTCTGAGGAGGAATTAGTCCAAGAACTTAGTAATCAGTGAGTAGCACATAATGATTAAAAAAAAGATGAAAATCTCGTACCAACTTGATCCATCATTTTAACCTTCAGCACTCCTGATTTGCCATCCACTCTAAAAGCTGGCTATTTAAACTGCTGAATTCGACTGTACATCCTGAATCCTCTTTGCTGTTTTAAGTACAAAAAACATGGCCATTCTCAGCAGGCATGCAGAGGTGATACCATCAGTCCTATATGTGTCTCTAAGGACCATACACAAGCAGATTGCTCAGCCTCAACCCCCGTGTGTCCTAACTGCAAAGGAAGTCATCCTGCATTTTCTAAATCATGTGATATGCGGAAAATTCAAAGATAGAAAATAGAACATAAAGCAACATATCCTGAAGCATGTAGACAAATTATGTTGACTGTACCCAGTCTATTCTATCCGTCTCGCACCCAAAGCTATCTTTCGACTGCAGCTCAAACAGATGTGTCAATACCACTGAACACCTCCTTGAGAAATTGGGTTGAAGAAACCTTATCAGCCTCCAGAAAAGATACTCCTAAAACTAAAACCAGTGAAGCCACAAACACTTATTAGTATCCCAACTGATACTCCAACAGTCTCACAGATACTGAAGGAATGAAAACCACTAAAGATTGTAAGAAAGCCAAACCACAAACCAACAGTATGGAAGTGGATGTACACCCAGACTATGAGGAACCCATCCTAGAATTGCATATACCAATGACACTATGGATACCAGTCACCCCACATTCCCAAAAAAAAAAAAAAAAAAAAAAGACCGAAAAAAAAAATGCCCTGCATTCAACAAACAGCCAGATGAATCACCCTCATGTAAACCTAAATAATGCATAACATCATACAGTGGAATTGCAGAGGACTAAGCAGTCATTATGATGTCTTAACGATTTAATAACTCAATTCAATCCCATAGCTGTATGCCTACAAGAAAAACCCAAATTGCTCCAAAATTCTCCAATGTACAGAAGAGATAGAAACTCAGTCTCCTGCACATGGAGGAGTAGCCATTCTGGTTAATTCTAATGTGCCTACCAAGCCGATGATCCAGTTAAGAACTAATCTAGAAGCTATGGCTGCTCGTATTCCAGTTGGTACATCAGTTACCCTTGTTACTGTTTATATTCCACCATCTATACCTCTTCCCCATTCAGAACTTAACAGCTACAATAGACAGAAGAGGCAAATTAATTGAAGAATTTATGAATAATGGTGATCTTAATTTACTAAACTCTGAATCTCCTACTTACATCCACCTACTTCTGCAGTTGACTTGTCAATTTGCTCTCCATCCATCTTTTCAATCCTGACATGGTCGACATTATACGATCTCTTTAACAGTGACCACTTTCCAATTATTTGCTCAATACAAACAGCGGTAACTCAAAATCCTGATCAACGATGGCTATTCTGCTCAAATGCATTTTGGTTAAATTGAATTTAGGTCCAACAGAAACATGTTGATGGTGTAACTACTTACATCATCAATCAGATTCTGACTGCGGCAAATGCTTTCATTTCAAAATCCAAGACATATCATGCTCACCAAAATCACTGGTAGAATGTGGAGTGTTCTATTGCCAAACAAGAGAAAAACCGTGCATGGAATAATTTCCGGAAGTGTCCTACTACCACTAACTTAATTGCTTATAAAAGGCTTAAAGGAAAAGCAAGACAAATTGGAAAGAATGCACAATGCGATTCGTTGATTGATTTTGCATCAACCATCACAAAAGACACTGACACACGGATTATCTGGAGAAGGATACAGCCGCTAAATGGCAAATATGTTTGGCTGCCATCTCTGATACTTCACTGGGAAGGGAAAGACATGCTACTCCTGAAGAAGTTTCCAATGCGTTGGTAGAATCTTTTGCCACCATCCCTGCTTCTGCTTCCTATGCATCCTCCTTCCAGATCATTAAAGATGGTGCAGAACGGTATAAAATTAACTTCTCAACACACTGCGCCTTTGCGTACAACCAACCCCCTTTACATTAATAGAACTGAAAGAATTATTAAATAGATCTCCCAACAGTGCTTCAGGGCCAGGTGGTATTCATTATATCATGCTAAAGTATTTACATGGAGGACTTGTGTACCCTGTTGATTTTCTACAATTAGATCTTCTCTGAAAATGCCTATCCTTCCTGGTGCCATTCGTTCATTATTGCCATACCAAAACCAGGCAAAGATCTTTCCCTGATTCAAAATCATAGGCCAATATCTCTTCTGAGGTGCGTAGGGAAAATTTTCGAAAGGATGGTTCATACAAGACTTAGGCCTGACGTAGCCAAGTTGTCGGGAGCGTGAGTGCATAGCACACGTTCCTTGAGTGGACCGGGATTCGAGCCCATGACTACTAAATACGATAAATATTTGTATTGACGATTTATTGTAAACTCCACTTCTACTGACTTGGTTGTCATGCCGGAGTATAAACAGAAAATTTTTATTTTTTATTTATTTATTATTTTTTTGTTTTGTTTAGAAATCGTAGAAATGATGGGCAAATGCAAGAGTTGCGCGTTTGATTATACAAAAACTTGAAATTATTCAAAAGTTTGAAAACAGTGCATCGATTAAATCTCTAAAGAACCATTATAATGTTGGTGACCAAACCATACTCATCATTGTAAAAAATAAAGGGAAACATCATATTGGACAGCGAGTAGTGCGTGGTAAGTTTTTTTCGTTTTTTATCTGTCGCCATATTTTACGTACGTTGCTGAGCATTTTTCAATACAGTAAGTCTGCAACTTACGTAGCTTCGGGCGTACGTTATGTTATTTATTTATTTTTAATAAGACTGAAGATTTCAGTGGAGACACATGTTTCACCATAATAACGTAAAAATCCACAAAATTCCAGCTATATTATCGCAAATGCAATAAGATCGAGTTTACTAGTTTATAATGAATTGCACTAACAGAAAAACCCAATAAACCGAAAGTACAAATTGTTTTTGTTTTATGGCAGTGATCTCCGGGAATGTGCTTTAGTAAAATTGTGAGCTTGTGTGGGGTAATAATAGTGAGTTTTTGCCTTAACCCTGTGAAGTTCTTTTCAGAAAATTTTGACTGTTATCATGGTGCCGACTAAGAGAAGTGGCAGCGGTACTAGTAAATCTATGAAGAAAAGGAAAGCGATCGAGTTGAATCAGAAAATTAAAATAATAAGGATGTATGAAAATGGCCAAACATTAACAAGTATCGCGAGGAATTCAGATTTGTCAGTGGCAGCGGTGAACACAATAAAGGAAAAAGACAGAATACGAGAAGTAGGAAGCAATCGGCACCAACAAAGTCAACTATAATAACCAAGTCTATGAAATACATATCAGTTTACAGTACAATAACATGCGTTTTTTTCTTCCTTTTTATGTGCCACTCTGGCTACTTCACCACTATCCCCAGATAAAGTTTTTATTTAAACTAATTAAAAATATATAATTGTTTTTCTTCATTCTTCTGAGGATATTATGTGGTTTTTGTAATTTTGGCATATTAGGGATATAGTAGCAATATTTTATTAGTCAATTGAGAGTTACATAAAACTCAACTTATATAATAAGTCCTGGAACGTTTCTCTTACCAAGAAATTAACTGGGAAATCAAGAGTCTACTGTATATGATATCAAAATTATTTTTTGCATCCACTTTCTTGGTCACTGCATCATAGTAACCTATCAGCTTGGTTAGACAAGACTGCCCCGTAAAATGTCCAGGTGGTGGCTGCATTACTTCTTTAACCAGTGACTCCATTATTTTCTCTGGAACAGATGTTAAGCTAACTGGTCTGTAATTACTGATGTCACCTTTTGATCCCCATTTATGAATTGGGGATACATTTGCACATTCCAGTCCATAGGGACCCAAGTCCAAGGATGCTTTCATAATTATGCTAACAGCCTGCTTATCTCCTTTGCTGCTTCTCTTAACCCGAGCCTGGTCCGCCCTGTTTTTGTCTAATTTTTAACCCTAACTCGAAAGTTGCTCCCCCCGAAGAAAACTAATAATTTTCATAATTTCTACTCAATTTTCCAAATTGAAACTCTCAATATACATAAACAGAAGTATATTCTTTGATTTCCTACCTTTAGCGCTCAGCAAAAACTATTAATTCACTCTAAAACAGCAAAAATGTACGATCACATTTCAATTTATTAAATTTTGATGTCGGCGAAACAAGATCCAAGCTTTGAAAATAAAACGCGTTACTTCATTAGTTCAAAAATTCGTGCGTCAGCTAGGCGCCTCTGGCTAAAACGAATCAACGCACGCAGAGAGATAATTGACTGGTCAAGCTTACGTCATTAGCATTACCAAGGTGATCCAAGGAGAAAATGAAACTGTAAACAACTTTCGTGGAAAACAAACAGTTGAGCATCATTACTTGCGAACACTAATTTGCATGGCTCACTCAGAACAGTAGCTTTATTGCTTTTCGTAATTGTTATACGAAAGAATTGCAACGAATTGGTTTTGAAAAACTAAAATATTGCATTTCCTTTCTTCAATATGTATTATCTACAAAAAAAAAAAAAAAAAAATCAAGGAAATTCATCTACTGGAAGCGGAAAGAAAAAAACTGTCGTAAAACTGATCACTACAATGTGCATTTCATAAAAAAAAAAAAGTTCGCTTTATTGTAATTGTTTCTAGAGGACTAAATCGGAACAGCAGTTTCATGGATGTATATTTGATCTTCTTACGAAATTTCAAGAAAATATTTCTATTCATAGCTGCGTTATAAACTTCGAAAACTGATATTGAAGGAACTTCACATGCATCTCACTGGTGTACAAACGAAAAAAAAAATGCGCAGCTAGTAACAGATTGTGAGAACAATCCATTACTCGTAGTGAGGGGTTGGGAAATTGTAAGTAATTGTTATTGAATACTTCAATATTTCCTTGATATGCATTTGATATCATCAAAAAATTTCCAGAGAAAAATTGAATTTTCATTATCACACAACGCCCGAAAAATTCACCATAAAATGTCATGTGTTTCAATGTTTGAATTCCATTCTGAGCTGCAAATGTAATTTCACTTCTCTTGCGCTGACAGAGTAGCCGTTCACCGAATGAAGAAAAACAGGGTTCATTTTCATGAAATTTCCAATTCCCTTTTTTCACTTGAGGGGAAAAAACTCCTTAGGGGAGGGAGTCCACCCTTTCTAGTCCGACCCTGGAGAGAGAGAGAAATAAAAAATACCCTTTTGGTGGGCAGAAGGCCAAGAGCGCTAACTTTCATTTATTTTATTTATTATTATTTCTTTATTTTATTTTATTATATTATTTTTTTTTTTTTCTTGTGTTATTCTAGCAATCCATCCTGGATTGGGGCTTCCCTGGGCCGGGATAGTGCTTCTCCTCTTTTCTCCTTCCCTCTCTTCATCTTATACAAGTTTTTCTTTCCTCCCTGGGAAACTTTTTTTTTTGGCTGATGCTGCATATGCTCATACACTTGCTTTCTTGCATCACATGCCACTACTACTACTACTAGTAGTTCCCCAGGGAGGAGGGCGTGCAGTTAGTAGGGGAGATCTTGCCCTCCTGCTAGGGACGAGTACCTGGAGGCAGTCATCCAGGTGATCGCTGCTTCCAGGTAGCCAGAATGCCCAAATACAACATCACAATACGGAACACACACATAAGCTCACAAACAGTAAAAAACAGTATAATAAAAAAAAAACAGCATTGCAGCTCTAAGTCAACTTCATCCTAGGATGCCGAAACTGCAATTGTTTTAGAGAACAATATTTCGCATTTTTACTTTCTAACATTATTTTGCATTATAGCTCTGTTACAATATTTTGCTTCATTTCTTTATATTATTGCTGTAGCAAACGATATCGGTGTGCACGACGTTTTATCACAGATGCTGGAGTTCTAATTAGTCAGTTCATCCTAGGATGCGGAACTACTAATTAGTCCGATTTTGTTCTGGTGCTCATTTGATAAAAAATCCAGAATAATTCCTCTGGAAATATTAGCTAGTGAACTGCATTATAAATTTCAAACATCGCTGTATTGCTTATCCTTTGAGTGACCGCATGTTTTCGCCTTGTACAATTGTTTTATTTGGACACTTTCTTCCAGTCAGTAAAATCATTATTATACATATAAAGTAATTCATTATGTTGGGGGAAACCGTTTTTGCTCCTAATTGATGTAGCACTTTTGAATTTCGCAAAGTGGATTATTTGAACACAACATACATTAGAAGGTCGGTAAAAGAGTTGATAATTGATGGGCAGCATTCCGACAAACAAATTTTCTGTTTATATTACGTGATGACCACATGGTCAGAGATCCCGAAATAGAGAGAGAGAGAGAATACAAGAAACCGCACTGCATTTAGGTCACCGACTCATCTGCCAAAAACCACAGTAAAACAATAAAAGTGATGGGGAGTAAGTCTATTTGTCAGCGGAGTTTATCTGTTTTTTGCAGTTCAGAACAGCATTATGATCGTGGATAGTGAATTTATTCGGCTTCTGAGCTAAAACAGAATTTCTCCCTTTGCGATGACATCAAAGCGTAACAAGCAAATATCTTCTAACGATACTTTTTGAGCAGCCGTTAGTTGTAATCTGTTAGCTTTGTATTGTTACAAATATTGCAGTTCACAAATATGAACAATACACATTTCAAGAAAGAAAGAAATTCATAACGGATGATTTTGTTTTTCTTTCTTTTGATGCACCAGTTTCGAAGTTTGGAAGTTTATAACGCAGCTATAAATAGAAATATTTTCTCGAAATTTGGTTAGAAGATCAAACCTAGGAAACTGCTGTTCTGATATTGTTTACTAAAAACAATTACAATAAAGCAAACTTTTTTTTTTTTTTATCAAATGTGCATTGCAGTGTTATCTGTGATATATCAGTATAATGCAGTGAAATATCAGTTTTACACCAGTTTTTCCCGTTTCCAACAGATGAATTTCCTTGATCTTCTGTTCGTAGGAGCAATACACGTTGAAGATAGGATATACGATCTGTTCACCTTCCATAAACTGTTATTGGTACTGTATGGCTTTATTGCTTCTTATGTCAAAAACAGTAGCTCCTGTTCGTCTTTTGTTTATTTACACTTCTCCCTTACTGGTGACGTGATATATACCTCCCACGCTTCGCTCGTATTCACGCGGAGTTGTTTATCAGAACTGCTCCTCTCCGTAAAAAGAAATTCGTGCGCTTTACACCAAGAAACGAATCAAGTGTCGGGTTTCATAAGCTCTAGGCTGGTTAGGGCGGGGGTAAAAAAATTAATTGAAAAAGGCCTAAAAAATTGCATACTTGATGTCACATTTTTGTCATTTGCGTGAAATTCAATAGAAGGTTTTGAAAATTCAAGAAAACAGTTCTGGCTCCAACTATAGCGAGTTTCAGCTCTGTAATTAGAGTAAAATTATAGAATTAACTTGCTGAACCCAGTTGGGGCTGGTACGTACCCCAGCGGACGGGGATACGGTTAATAAAGTTGCATAGATCCCATCCACCCCAGGTGCCTTTATATGTTCAGCTTTAGCAATTCCTCTTCCACTTTCCCTTTAGTTATCAGTCATTTAGCTCCCCATTGGAGTTTGATAAACTTCTGGCATCCCTTCCCTTAAAAAATTCCTAGTGTGTGAATGTACAAAAATACCTATTCAATTTATCAGCAACCTGAGCAGTTAACCCACTGACATCAAATGGCCCAATGTGATTCAGTCCTTTCCTTCTCTTGTTAATATGAGAGTTACAGAAGTCTTTGCTGCTTTTCTTTGTCAGAGACTTCTCATAATCTGCCCTAGTTTGCCTAACCTCCTTTGTGACTTGATTACAGACTAATTTATATATACCATAAGCTTCTGAATCACTTGATATTTTATATTCATCTGATGCGCTTTTGTTCTCTGACATCCATTTAGCCTTGAACGGTATTTTTTTTTGTTGGTATGGAAAGCCTAGTAGCTCCTATGATTGCTTCCCATTTAGAATTTGATGTTGTGTTGCAACATCATCGGTTGGTCCCACTGCATAGAATTTATAAGCTGTCTGAGACCACTGTAGTCACTGTTGCAAAAGCCTTTCCCTTTACCCTTGACATCTCTACCTTCCACTGGGTCTTTTACCTGCAGATTCTTAATGAATGTAGAGCCACTACTGATAACCAGATCAAGAGCATTACTTCTTGTTACCTCTAACATGCTGCTGTAGAAAACAGCCATCCAAGAAATCTACAAAAGTCGTGTGTGTGTGTGTGTGTGTGTGTGTGTGTGTGTGTGTGTGTGTGTGTGTGTGTGTGTGTGTGTGTGTGTGTGTGTGTGTGTGTGTGTGTGACAAACCCCCCAAATTCGAGTCATCATCTGGAAAGTTACAATATTTTATATCACATGATGAAATTGCTACTACTGCTGCTTTTGTTCAAGCAAATTAACAGGTGTAAGCAAATACTCACTGTGGGAATCTCAGAATTATGCAAGGAAACTACACCCATGCACAAACCCAAAAGAAAGTTTCAGAGAAACAACAGTGACAACTTTGTAAGGAGGCATCTGCCTTCTGAAGAAGTTGTCGATCTGGTGGCTTACTTGGACATTTATGCAGGACTGGTTTATTGACAGTAATGAAAATTGGGACTGGTGCTGGCTGGATAAGAACACCTGTGTGAAGAACTGAAGTGCCAGAGTAGGCTGTAGAAAATATGTTCTCCTTCCAAACCAGTTCTGGTTGCTACTTTCTAGGTGGTTTAAGGTTGTTATTCCGGCCAATGTTTGGCCTACTGCATATTAGGTTTTTGTACTAAAATTTTGCATTTTGCAGCTGCTTTAGTCATAGTGTGTATATAGGGTGATTTCAAAATGGAGTGACCAAATAAAACAGAACAATCATGTTGATTGCCGACAACTGCCTTGTCCATTTCACTTGGTAATTTCGAAACTTACAAGTGTGAAGCTTTCATCCCTCTGAATACCTTGTCTAAGTTGCAGCCGATGGACCAAAGTGTTATTAAGAATTTGAAAACGCACTACCGAAGGTGCATCTGAAAAAAATTAAACTGAAAATAGAAACCAACCAACCAACCTATAGATTCTGTTATAGATGTGCGGATGTGCATATCAGAGTTGGCGAAAGCGTGGAGTCAAAATGTGACGGAAACATTAAGAATTGTTTTGCAAAAGCAGGTTTTGCTAAAACGCCAATTAACAGCGATGAACTTCTACAAGATATTGAGCAATCTTGAGCAGAGTTCCAAGCAAAGTTTGATCAGTGGAGAAATTGTCAAATTTTTAGAAGTTGATAACGATGTCATAGAAGCAGAATATCTGATTGACTCCAGCATTTTGGCGCATATTTAAAGAACTAATGACAATATTGACAATGGGTTGTATGAAAATGAGGGCAATATTAAACCTTCCAAAACATGAAACATTCACAGCATTTGAAACTTTGCATCGAGGCCTTCAGTGGGAAGAAAATATAACAGAAACTATATTTCAGTGTTTAAACAAATGCAAACATTTTTATGAACAGTGTATGGTAGAATCCAGTGTACAACAAAAAATAACCAAATATTTTACGACATAATTCTTCAAGGTGTACTAATATACTGTGTGCATCATGTAAGTAGTCATTTTTTAATATGCATGTATTAATAAATTGCTTATTTTAAAACAATTGAGCAAGAAACTAATTGAGCAAATAAATTTTCTAACATTTTAGTTAGAAAATTTATTCATTGCCACTTATTTCCCATCTTTTACTATATTTCTGAATTTACAGTATTTTTCACTGTTGAAAGAGTCATATTTCTTTATAACAAAATTTCTGTTTAATGAATTTTTTCAAGGGAATGATCAATTTTGTTATATAGAGGTCTGACTGTATTTCAGTGTGGTCTGATAAATTTTAAAAACAAATTTTCTAGTTGTGATTTCAAATAAAATCTTTAATTGCAGAAATGATGCTCCAGAATCCAGTTTACAACTTCTACAAGCTGAAAATTTTATTACACCTGATAAAAAACACTTTGCTTGGGTTGAAAATGGA
The DNA here is from genome assembly GCF_048544385.1 of Mastigoproctus giganteus. NCBI lineage: Eukaryota > Metazoa > Arthropoda > Arachnida > Uropygi > Thelyphonidae > Mastigoproctus > Mastigoproctus giganteus. The sequence continues at coordinate 98,279,564 of NC_143576.1, read as the reverse complement.
CTATCAGTAAGTATTCTGTTTATATGTTTCTTTATGACTACAATGCAAAAAAACAGATATATTGTCATAATATATTATTTGAAATCTAGCAAACTGGTAGGCCATAATATAATTTAAAACCTCAAGATATACCAAATACAGTACTTGTTGGTCCACTTTTCTTTTCTTCAAACACAAACAAATATAATGGTGATTTAAGTGCAGTGTTCACTTTAGAAACTATTGGTGTCAGCATTTTATATATATAAAAAACACCAAAAATATATCATTAGCATCCAGTGACACCTAATAGGCGGCACCTCCGTAGCCAGGTGGAAAGGAGCGGTAGTGCGTAGCACACGCTTCTTGATTAGACCAGGGTTCGAACCCGTCACCACCAAATACGGAGGATGCGGAAAGGTCAGGGAAGGACCACCGCATATCCCGGAGCAATATGGCCTTAGTTGCTAATGCTCCTAAAAACCAAATAACAAACAAACCTAATAGGCTTCAAGTGATATTAGTTGCTACAGTGTCTTTTCATAGTGATTACCTGGTACACTTTACTGTAAATATGTTTTGCAAGTCCATTAACTCTTGAGTATTAGAATTAAATACATCAATTCAAATACCATAACCTAGAAAGGAAAATTACCTTTTTTTTTTATTTTTAGTTTATACTAACCCTTTCTTCTTCAATTGGGTCACTAGGTGGTACTGCTCATGCCTCCATGTGGCAGGACTGGTAACTTGGGAGGGAAAGATAATCTCCCAGGGTCAAAAAGAGCATACCATGAGTAAACCAAACTCTAATTTGTCTGAGCTGCCAGACATCCAAACAGAAAGATAGCACCACTGCAGGAACTGCCAAATGCCAGAAAACCAATACTTATTCCAGTCCAACTTTCTTAATCATCCACTCAATTGGTGAAAATGCAATCTGCGAACTCTCACCATTTAGAGTACAAAAGGAATTAATTAGAAAGTTCAGCCGGACTTCTGACCTGTCTTATAGACTTAGGTCAGAGACCTCTAAAGCCCTGTACATTGCAGCACAAACTCAAGTAGTCAGTATGCCACTCTCCATACCACTTGAAAACCTCCACTCCCAGGACCAAAAATGCAAAGAAAAACAAACCATAACCCCCCCCCCATCACCAACAGGAAATGGTTACTAACATGGACACAAGAAAGCCTTTCTTTCCAAAAAAAATATAAAAACAAAGAACCTCAGCAACATGAAAACATTCTGAAAGCCTAACAAGAAATTAATAATGAACACAACAATTCCACTGAATTGTTGTAGTTTCCATACCACTATTAATGATCTGTACTATCTTATCTCTAAATACACACCAATATGTCTCTGCCTTCAAGAGACTTATTTAAAACCTCAAGATATACCAAAACTGTCTCGGTATAATATCTTTAGAAAAGACAGAACTCATCAAAATACTGCACGTGGTGGTGTAGCTGTTTTAGTAAACCGACATGTTCCTACCAAGCATGTCTTATTGAACTCTCCTCTGGAGGCAGTAGCTGCTGACATCCATATTTACAATCTACTCCTTGCACATTCCACCAAGTTATACCAATGACTTGGTGGAATGTGCAAAATGACTTAAATTGACTTAAATAGTCTCGTAGCTCAACTTCCCACACCTTTCCTCATTCTGGGAGATTTCAATGGTCATCACACACTACAGGGTTACAACTACAAAAAGAGGAAAGATGATAACAACCTTCTTTTAAATGATGGGTCACCTATATACATTCACCTTTCTTATGGAACTAATACTGCAATATACTTGTCCATCTGTTCAGCAGTCCTGTATCCTGCTCTAAAGTGGAAAATAAACAATGATCCAATGCATAGTGATCATTTTCCCATAATAATTGAATTACTAAACATGCCCTCTTATCATCCTACAAAAATTCCACAGTGGCTCGCTGATAAAGCAGATTGGAAGACCTATAAAAAAACTAGATAAATTTGATCCAGAAATAATTTAAGAATCCCTAACTGAGGAAGTGTTTGAGTATATCACAAAAACAATATTACATGCAGCAGAAAAAACCATAACAAAATCCCCTTCAGAATTTCTGATACACCCCAAAAGTCTGGTGGAGTGACAAGTGGTGTGCAGCTAAAAATAAGAGCAAAGTAAAACCTGGAATATCTTTTGCCACAGTCCAACTACAGCTAATTTCATCCAGTATAAACGTATCCAGTATAAAGAGAATGCATCGTGTTCCTTGGCCGTATTCTTGGGATCTGGTTACTATGAACATATTAAAAATAAGAAATTGCACAATTATAGATGTTTTGCTTCAAGGGAGGCGTGGGCTCAGAAAGTTTGAGAGCTGCTGGTCCACTATAACAGTAGGGCCACTGTTAAGAACAAAACTTTTTGACATTTTTGAGGAGGGGAAAGTCTGCAACAGTATCTTCTTGAATCAGTTCATGTCTAAGAAGCAGTCCAAATGGTAAACCAAGTGTGTGGCAGTATTTTAATAAAGAAATATATATTTGGGCAGTGAATTTTAATTTAACGAAACAGATTTTTTTTTTATGTCAAAAGTTAGTAACCATGTTATTTTGGCATCTAGTAATGGCCTGCTTTTTCAGAAATTGCATGTTGTGACATTAAGAAGTTATATGATATCTAGAAGAAATTAGCACTTTCTATATTGTATTAATATTTTTTTTTAGAGTTCAATATAACATTAAATTTGCTTGATTATAGGATCAAATATTATCATACCAAGTTACACCAAGAAAGTGCAGCATTGGTTCTAGAGGTCACAATTTAACCTCCCCTTCCATCTCTCCAATTTCTGAATGTGTTCAGATAACACCAGTACCAGGTAAGTAATTTTTAAAAATTATAACCATACATACCTTTTAGAATCTTTCTGTAATATATGTCAACAATAGTAAATTATATTTAATATCACTAATTTAAAAGTGCCTTGGGAATAAAGATTACTGGCTGTTCCTTTGTGATTTATAGTGTCTTGCTTGATATGTAAAATTTTAATTTCTAATACCTTTTTATTAATAATATGACTGACTCGCGCTTTCGCTATTCTTTTCTAATATGACTGATCAATCCTTTTGACAAGTCACCCATTGTAAAAAGGGCCAATCGAAGTTCTTGAACTGGGAAATCTGGTTGATCTCTGTTGGCTGTATTGAATTAAGGAAAGTGTTTATTTTTTTAACATAGCTCGTGGCATCATTACATAACATCTCGTATTGTGAATTTCTTCACAATGAGTTGCATATCTCATTATACCTCAAATAAGTAATGCTTCTCCAGTAGAAAAGACTGTTACGTATTATCACTGGGCACCATCACCCAGATGGCTGTTTCAGGGCTATTTGGACCCTCATTGGTGAGTAGGTTACTTGGAATAAAGATGGTATTGCAGCTATCTGGTGGGGGTGTCCATTGAAAATAAATAACAATACTCTTCTCTCCTGGAGAAATGTTACTTATTCAAGGTATAACGAGATAGGCAACTTCGTGTGAAGGAATTTCAAAGTTAGAATTCACAATATGAGATGTTAATGCACTGACTGCAGTCTGAAGAACTTTACAGTCATAAATTCTACACATATCTTATGTTTATATATAAATTCTTGTGGCTGGAATTACACTTTTAGTGCTATTCCTTCGCTTAATACAAGTTTTCAAAACAATGTTTATTTGGCATTTTAATTTCTTTGAAAATCTATTAACGGTGGCAATAAAAGCATTTAAAAACTGAGTGCAGTAATTTCCTAAAGTGACCTTTAGACAACTGTATATTGTCACATTTGATTAAAAAATAACTCTGTACATGGATGCACTATATGGCTAGTAATAAAATACAAATTTACCTAGGTCATCAATGCAAGACTTAAGAGAAAACCCTACTCCCTCAATTGAAGAGACTTTTATATATTCCTCCAGTTATAGAACCCAGACCTCTCCAAATGTAGTGAATCAAAGGTGACCATGTGCAAGACAAATTAACTAAAATTTTCACTTTATGTTCTCCTAGAATGCAATTAGGTCTGTTGTTTTATTCCATCTCTTAAGCATAAAAAAAAAAAAAAAAAATTACACATGTCATTACACTGCTGCATTTTAAGCTTTTACAATTCATAACTGTTTGCTTGTAACAGTTACGTGAGCTGACTCGGTCATCACTGTGATTTTGTTCCTAACCTGGAATCTCGTCTACCTTAAAGTACCTTTGTCCCATATTGCACAAATTACTCAGAAATGCTGCTTTCAGTTTTCTAGTTGTACAGCCACAGATGCTAATTCTTTTGCTGTTACTAAGAATACAGTTAATGATAGTAGTCATCTGAGTAACTTTAAACCTTAGTTTTTCAATAAGTGTGCTTAAGGCTCTTCAAGATAAAAACATTGGCAAATGGCTTATATCCAAATCTCTATGTACATTCATGGTTTCACTACATTTGGAGAGGTATACCAGATAAAAAAAAAAAAAAAAAATTCCGAGTTACCCTGAGAGAGAAGAATGATAATATCCAGCTCAGGACCCTGGGTGTGCCAAGCCCATATTCACCAGATATGAGCCCAGGGGTTCACTTCTGACAGGACTTGAAAAGAATCCAAGAGGCTTTAGCATCTGCTCCTCTTTCTTCATGGAAATTTGCTAATATTTAGTCAATTACTATCAAGAAATCCATCATTTGCCAACCCTTTCTGAATGGTGGTAGGTTGGGTTTACCATAAAGGTCTAAACAAGCCTCTTTTTTTTTTTTTTTTTTCCCCTTAGGCTTCTGACTGCTCACATAATGTTAGTGTTCATCACCTAGGTTTGGTTCTTCTTATTATGCGTACCCAACTCACCTGATAGCATTAGCAAATATTCTTGCACTTCTATTTAAGTGCAGTCCCGATGCTTCCAAATTTAATCCCATCTCTCTCCTTTTCCTCTATGTGTAAAAAGAACAGTTCTACAACTTCATTGCCATACCCTTTTTGTACAATAGAATCACCAACAATGTCAAATGGGTCAGTCATTTTAATTTCTTCAATGGCATCAAACATTACTTAATCTCCTTTTGCTGTATCACATTGTGCACTTTATAAAACCTTAATTTACAGTTAGACTAATTGATACTCTGAACAATGTGGAAAAACAAGAAACTTTTTTTCTCGGTCACCACAAATAGTTAGCATTAGGTAGAGGCACATGATGCAAGAAAGCAAGCTTATATAGTGTCAGCCAAAAAAAAAAAAACTTCCCGTTTCACCCATCCATTCACACCAAAAGTTTGTCTAGTTCAGCCTTGAATTTATTTAAGCTGTCAACTTCCACAACTGCAGATGGAAGTTTGTTACAGCAATCAACCAACCACCTGCTGGCTAATGGCAAATTTCTGCACATCTGTTCTGCAAATGTGTCTTTCCTCAATTTGAATTTATGCCCGCTCAGTTGCAGAATCTGAGAAAGAGGAAGAATCCCATCAGCCTTGAGCTTGTTCAAACCATTCAAGGCCTTATATACCTCAATCAGATCATCTTGCAGGTGCCTAGTCTCCAGATGCTGCAATTTACAGAACTTGGTAACAGCAACCCTTTATTCCTTTCACCAATCTCACCCCTCTCTGTACTCGTTCCAGCAGCTCTACATCTTTCCTAAAATGAGGCCTCCGGACCTGTATGCAGTAAACAAGGTGTGGCCTGACCATCGTCTTATACAAGGGGATAATCACCTCCTTATCCCTGCTAGCAAAATTCCTGTATATCATTGAAAAACCCCCATGCACAATTACATTACCCCCAAGTCTCTTTCATTCTTCACTACCCTGAGTGTAGTATCACACAGTTGGTATGTTATTCTGGGGTTACTGCTATCCATACGCAGCACTTTGAAACATGCAAACTTCAGTTGCCACCTGTCAGCCCATCTTCTAAACTTTTCCAGTTCCTGTTGCAGTAGCTTATTGTCATTAACAACCCTACCTACTTCATATCATCTGAAAACTTGGACATTAAGTCTAATATACCTTCATCAGTATCATTGATAAATACAGAAAACAACAATGGGCCCAACACGAACCCCTTGGGGGGCATCACTAATAACATTAGTCCACGAAGAGCAGTGTCTATTGGTTGCCACTCTGTCTTCTCCTGCTCAATCATCTTGTTATCCATAGCAGCAACTTGCACAGTAGTCTTAAATATGCAACAGTATCAAAAGCTTTCCTAAAATCTGGGTGGTTATAAAATAAGTTTCCATATTCAGGAGACCCTAGTGTCAAAACGGTTAGAGTTAGCACTGTGAAAATTGGTGGGTATATCATTTAGGGTATGGGGAAGTGATTCGTAAAAAAAAAAAAAAAAAAAAAAAAAATTAGTTCAAATTTCCTCCACCGGGGGGAAATCATCACTGCACATATGTAAAAGTTGTCATTTACTTCAAGACATGCTGCTTGCACAAATGGCATCCTGTTAGATAAAAGTGGAAAGGCCAACGTAAACATTATGGCTCTTACAAAAAAGGAATGTGCTCTTTCAGTAAAACTTTTCACCAGAATAATATTTATGCTAATGCAGCAGTAGGTAAATATCGGAAACTTAAAGGTTTGCATAAAGGGGCTTCAAAAACTAATAAAGAAATTTGAAGTGACCGGGGAGTTAGGTGTAATTCCAGGCAGGGGAAAACCATGTATCAGAATGGAGGTACTGGATGAAGTGGCGGTTGCAATGGTCAGAATGCGAAACACTACCAGTCAGTAGTGCCAGAGGTGTGTCAATAGACTTGAACCTTCCTTGGTCTACTGTACGTAAAGTGCTTTGAATAATTTTAAGCTGGTTCCCCATACAAGATTCACTTATTGCAAGAACTAAAGTCTTGTGATCAGCAACAACGAACAGACTTTGCTCTAATATTTCTGGCTCGAATGATGTGGTCTGATGAGGCACATTTCACTCTTCGTGGGGCTGTAAATGCACAAAACTGCCGAATATGGGGAACTTCTCATCCATCTGCTGTGCATGGAAGACCACTGCAAAGTTCATACATTACACTATGGTGTGGATTCACAGCAGTTTATAATCGGACCATTTTTCTTTGAAGAGTCTACACCTCACCCATGGCCCTGTAAGGTGCACAATACTGCGCTCTTCTAAGAGATCACATTATTCCCACTCTGCAAGAAAGATTGGAGACTGTAGTGTTCATGCAAGTTGGTGCTCCTCCCCATGTTGGTCGACAAATGAAAGAACTGCTCCATTCAGAATTCAGAAATATCGCATAATTTCTAAAGACTTTCCGCAGTTCTGGCCAGCCTGATCACAGATCTCAATCTGTGTGATTTCTGGCTATGGGGAAAGTGAGAAAGACAGTTTACTGTGGCGGCATACAGATGCTTGTCGATTTGAAAGCAAGCATTACAAGCCAACATCCCCACTGAGATACTATACGAAACTGTGCCACAGACGGTCCTCCTTTTTCAGAATGTCATCTCAAGTGAAGGAAAGCATATATCCCAACATCCCCACTGAGATGCTATGTAAAACTTTGCCGCATGCAGTCCTCTGTTTTCAGAATGTCATCTCAAGTGAAGGAAAGCACATAGAACAATGTGTGTAGACTTCTAAGTTTTGATATTAAAATCTAATCCTAAGTTAAGTATTCCATCTCATGTTAACAGTGCCAATTTTTCCTCTGGTGCAGAAATTTGAACTAATTTTATTCTTCTACAAATCGCTTCTCCATACCCTAAATGACATACCCACCGATATCTCTAACAGTTTCGACCCTAGGATCTCCTGAATAGGGAAACTTATTTTATAACCACCTGGTATGTGATATCAAAATTATTTTTTGCATCCAGTTCCTTTGTGACCACATCATAGTATTCAGTTAGATTGGTCAGACACTTTCCCTTAACAAATCCATGCTGTGTCTGAATTATTACTGCAGTGTTTCTTTAACCAGTGATGCCATTATTTTCCTTGGAACACAAGTTAAACTAACAGTTCTGTAATTAGTCATCTCACCTTTCAATCCCCCTTTGTGAATTGGGGATACATTTTCACCTATCTTGTCCAAGGATGCCTCATAATCATGGCTAAGGGCCAGCTTACTTCCTTCCTTTGCTGTCTGCTTTAATATAACTGGATGAATTCCAGGTGCCTTTCTTATGCCCTCTTCTCAGTTATTATAAAATCATTTCGCTCACTGGCTGCAATAGTGACATAACTCAAAAATCGTAGTTCTGAGATAATCAATGAGGAAAATTTGGCTTTTAAAATTAATTTGTTTAGAATTGAAGAAATCATGTGACTGTTGAAATATATTGTGATTCATCTCATTATACCCAGTGGTACTCAAAATTAGGCTGGCTTGATCAACATTCCCTTGCGGGTAACCAGAATATGCGAAAATTTAATCCCCCCCTTTTCAGTTGTGCCACTATTGCACCGACAAACACTCAAAATTTGTGACTGGAGTCTCTTAGAGATGGAGAACAAAAAGAAAACCATTAAACAAGAGCTTTATTTATATTCATAAACTCAGGAACACATATGAACTACATTTTAATCTTTGAGAACATAATTGTGGTAAAGCATAAATAAAAATGAGAAGTTAGTACTTAATACGAGATAATATTGGTGTACAAACAAGGAAAATGGAAGAATTTAAGTCATTCTTAGAAAAATTTATTCCTTCCGTAAATTAACTTTTAGACTGTTATAAAAGCCGGAATGACATTTGGGAATTGTGTTATTGTTTAACAAACAGTTGAGCTCACTGTTTCTTTTTTGAAATTGGAATGGAACCCTTGTAGCCTTTTTAATTTGAAGTCTCCAAAGGTTTTCTTGTTTTACTAGCTTTAACATTAACTGATTTATATTCATCCTGTTTGTATGATGTTTTATAAAATAAAGAGTCCAAATGCTGCTTTTCTGCTTTAAAGCTAGCAATGTCGTTAAATTTCACTTCATCAGTATTTTCATTAAATTTCATAGAAGTGTGTCAGGTGAAATCTTTCAGGTTGTAAAAATTGCAGTGACTCATCTCTGTCACCTTGAAAGGGTTTCCTGTCTTTCTGGCAGTTCTAGTTAATGTAACATATTGTGATGGGGAAAAATACAGGACCAGACTAGTGATTTTCTAATATTTTTCTGTAATAATGAGTTGCACAGTCACCCTCGTTTTGCATATGACCTACAAGAAATTTGCATTGCATTACACTCCTATACTGGCACAACTCAAAAAAGAATCACTATTGCACACAGACCGTGCTCCATTTAGCCCCAAGGTTGAGGCACACTGAAGAAGTACCACTGTTGATGCTTCTCGATGCAGTAAAAACTCAGATGGCATAACGACACTTGTGTCACGTAGCGAGATAATATTGATCTCACTTTCTACTGTTATTACATAAATGTAGAGTCCACTATCCCAATCTCATCAGTTGTATTAACTCAAAAATTAAGAATTTTGAGTTGTGCCACTATTGCAGCCAGTGAGCAAGTTAACTTCCTGTTAGAGTTTGATAAACTTCTGGCCTCTACTTCCCTACAGAATTCCTCGTATGAATGTAGATGCAAAATACTCATTCAGTTTTTAAGCTACCTGAGCAGAATCATCAACAACAGGTTCATCCTCTTCCTGCTAGAGTTTATTTATGTAAAGAAGTCTTTACATCTTTTGCCAAAGATTTCTCATAATCCACCTTTGCTTGCCTAACCTCCTTTTTCATGAGTCTCATTAGTTCATCCGATTTAGGCCTAAACCTTGAACAGTACAGCAATACCCCGCATAGCACTGATAATCGGTACCGAAACTGTTCCGTTGGTTATGTGAAACCGCGCTGATTGAGGTATAATTATAATGGGTTTTAAATGAATACATACCAGATAAACAGTCTAAATAAACAAATTATAATAAATCTATAAACAATTTGCACTTGATAGCCAATTAAAAGGATTTGAAATAAAAATATTGCAAAAATTTTATTAATGAAAAGGTAACATCATGAGAGATGAGAAAAAAGCTTTATTGTTATTTGGGTATTTCAAAAATGAAGTTTGGTGAAGTCATTTCTTCTTTTTCTTGGCATACAAGTCTTTGTAGCATTGAATCCCATCTTATAAAATTTGCCATATCTCGATGCATCAAACATTTGTATCTCCATTCATAATTGCCTCGCAGGCTGTCAAGCCCCGAAAAACTTTCAATTCTTTTGGTGCCACTTCATATGCAATTTTCTTATCAATTTCAAGGAGAGTTGTTTCATCTAAGTTATTTGCATGTGGGTCAGTGTAGTCATGTACGTTGGTAGTGTTCAAAGTTTCGAATCCCAAGTCTTTTCCAATCTTCACAATGTCTTTGGCAATTATCTGAACTTGCGATTCAAAAACAATGAAATCATTGCCAAATGGGGCAAAACATATGCTGCCAAACATAACACATGTTGTAGGCAATGATTTCTAACCAAGATGCATATATATTTTTGATCGTATTTAAAGGGGTGAAATGGAAAGTTTGAAAAGCTATCACATCGTCTCGTCAGGATGGAATTAAGAATACTGAACACTGTTGCCACTGACTGCCTGAGGGAAGGGGGTCTACTGGCATATGTGCAGCATATATGAGACAATAGAGTTGGCATTGCACCATATATGTACCCGTACCTAGGCTACGACAACGCAGCATATATGCAGAGTACATGTCTAGGCTATTGATTGAGTTTTAATATGTACAGTAAGTTTTCAACTTAAATTTAATTGAAAACCGAGGTATTTCTTAGTTGGTATGAAAAGACTCGTAGCTTCTAAGATTAATTCCTTGAATGCTTCCCATTTAGAATTTTCTGTTGGTAACATCATCAGTTGAGACCACTGTAGTCACCTTTACAAAAGCAGAAACTTTTGCCTAAAGGAACCTAGTGGTTCCTTTATCTGCAGATCCTTAATGTATAAAGTATCACTGCTGATAATCAGATCAAGACTATTGCTCCCTCTGGTTGCTTCTCGAACATGCTGCTATGGAAAACAATCATCCAATATATCCACAAGTCTTGCAAATGACCAACACACAAGTTCCAGTCTATATCTGGGAAGCTGAAATCCCCAATTATAAGATAATGTTGAGTGCCTTCTGATTGAATTAGTCACATCCAAAAGTGTCCAGGGCCTCATAATCTAGGGAGGGCCACAGCCTCCTGCCAAAAAATTTTTTTAAAAATTTACCATTAATTTTATTTCATTTGTGACAATAAAAATCAGGGGTGTACCCAGGCCAAAATTCAGGAACTCATTGATGGGAGTGCCAAACGCACTCGCCCTTGAATCCTTGATTTTACTATCTAAGCCCGGTTGCTTAGTAACATTAAACACGTGACATATGAGTCTATGACTGCATAACAGTTACACAAGTGCATACTTACTGTTTAGTAAAGTCCGTGGAGGCTTTAAAGCTACTCAGAATCATATGAAAAGTCAGCTATGAAGCAATACAAGTGTATCATTGTAAATCATAATGATATTTAATTTTGACTTTTCATGAAAATAATGAGTAAGCAATGTGAAAGTGGTGCTAGTAAATGAAAATGACAAAAAAAAAAAAAAAAAATACTCAAGCGTTTAAAGCCAATCACATCATATGGCTTTGTACAGCAGGCAGAAACAGTCCTGCATAATCCCTCAGATACAGAACATTCGTGTTTACAAACAGAAGAAAATCAAGTAGACTACACTGAGCAGTCTGAAGAACAACCAGTTTATTTACAGAACACAGCCTCCAGAGAACTGTTGTTAGTAACTACCACTACAAGTACAGAAATTTCTGGAGGAAGTGACAGGACCTACAGCCAAAGAATTAACACAAGTCGCTGAAGGAACATGACACGAGATAGCACCAAAAGAAGCAGTTCAAGCTCATTACTGTCTTAAAGACTGGAAAACAAAGCAAATGATCTCAGCGAAACCCTAGCATTGCAGACACAAAGATACCAACTGTTCATACTAGTGATTTCAGAGACAATGACGTAGGTTTATGGACCTTTTACCAATTCTAAGTGAACATACAAAAACCGAGCCCGGTTCTGCTCAAAGAATTTATTCCATTTCATCAAAGTAAATGGAGAAACCTACCCTTGAGAATGGCTAGTGTATTCTCCCACAAATGGAAAAGTCTACTGTTTCGTGTGCAAACTTTTCTCTAACCAAACTACCTCTTTAGCTTCTACTGGATTCGATGATTGGCATCACGCTTATCTTGTTCAAACTCACGGGAACTCTATGCTAACATACTTAACAAGAAAGCGTGGTCAAACGCTCACATCAAAACTGGAAGAGCAAATCAAAGCAGAGCAGGATTACTGGAGGCATGTACTTCCACTAGTTATTGCAGTGATTTCTCTTTTGGAAGAACATGGCAACTTTCTTGGATTTCTTGAATTAATTGCCAAATTTGATCCCTTCCTGTGTGCTCACATAAATCAGTATGGATATAAGGGCTCTGGTCAGCTATCATACTTATCCAAAACCATATGTGAAGAGGTTATCCAGTTTATGGCTAATAAAGTTCGAGAATCACTACTCAGCGACATCAAACCAGCAGGTTATTTTAGTTTATCAGTCAGTTCAGGACTTGTTGATCAAATTACTGTCATTGTTAGATATGTTTCTCCTAGTGCTGGCTTACCAGTTGAACGCTTTTGAGTTTTTTTGAACTGAAAGATCACACTGGTGAAAGTATGGCTGAGCTGACAGTGAACTTGAAATAGATTTCAGTAAATGTAGAGGACAGTCATATGACAATGCAGCCAATATGGCTGAAAAGTATAACGGCGTTCAACAAAAAATTCTGGAAAGGAACACGTTTGCAAAGTTTATTCCATGCACTGGACATTCCTAAATCTAGTTGGACGAACCACAGTTGACCTGTGCCTGGATGCAGTGAATTTTTTTGGCACAATAAATGAGTTTTATTAATGTTTTTTTTCTCAGCTTCTACTAAAAGATGGGCAGTGCTAAAAAATTTCTTGCCTCTTGAATCAAAAGTTCCTAAACATTTATCAGATGCAAGATGGGAGGTTCACACCAAAGCTACTGCAGATATTAGCGAAAGTTATGCTAACATTGATGAAACTGAAAAAGGAGATACTAGACGACAGGCTGGAAGAGTTTTGAATTCATTTTCATGCTTCACATTTGCTAGATGAAATTTGTGAACTTTTGAGTTTATAAAAACTCAAAAGTTCACAAATTTCATTGAGCACATGTGCAAATATTTACACCTCACTATTGAAGTTTCTATTAAACACTTGGGCTAATTTTGATGAAATTGAACAGTAAGCAAAATTTACTCTACCAGATGTAGAGTACAAAACTGTCAAAAGAAGGCAGAGTACGAAAAAAACAAAACGACGATGAGACAAGTTTAGGGTAAATTCATTTATCCCTGTCATGGATGCTCTTGAAGCCAACCTAGATAGGAGTGTAGCTGGCAATTTTTCATTTTTGGTGAACCTGCAAGCAACCAAGGAACAGATTCACAATGGTGTCGAGATGTTGATACAAGAGTATCCAAAGGATGTTGACCTTAGTCTAGTCGAAAAATCATTTTTTGGACTAAAAAGGATAAAGAATGATCTATGGTCAACAATGTCCCAAGATCTAAGCATTCTCTGCATAGAAAATGATAAATTGCAACTTAATGATATAATTGATAAGTTTGCATCCAAAAATGCTCGAAATAAACTGTTCTGACTTTGTATATAATTTAATGTTATAACATAGCTATGATTCCCCTGTGAACGTCTTCATTAATTCCATACTTTTGTAAACTTATTAAAGGTTATAAACCATCTTTTTATCAACGTTCCACTTTAATTGAATAGATAAAGAATAGAATGAGGTTTTGTTTCTCGTGGTCTATTAATTTTGGGCTGCCCAGGACCTCCAGTTGCTTTAATCCGGCACTGAAGGTGTCATTAGCAAATGAGACTTGCTTAGTGATAAAAGCATGACAAAGAATGGTAATCTGGTTACTTAAGGTGAAATTTTTCAGTTTATGTTCATTCTTAGTGCAGTGTGCTATTGGGGGGGGGGGTGTCCAAAGTTTTAACCATCCTGAGACAAAAACAAGTTCTGTTAAATATGCCTACTCATCTATCTAATGACCTCCAAAAAGCCTGGAAGATAGTTCAGAAATATATTGTATTCAGAATATGTAAAGAATATATTGTATTCAGGTTCTTTCGTCAGAAATCACTAAGGTGCATGTGGAGAATAACCTCAGTTTTGTTTTGTCTGAAAAAAAAAATTGCACCTTGCAAACACAACATATCAGGATTGAATAGTGGAGCCCAGCATACACAATCTTCCTCCCCCATAACAAGTTGAGCATTGGGTGTGCACCATCAGTGCATCATGCTTAATACAAGCAGTATATGACATGTTTACTGTATCCAATGCATAGAAAGAAATGTGAAAACAGATGTAGCATTTCATGATTATAATGTTTATTTGCATCTTTGCCACTGAAAACTTACTCCAGAGTGTGCTGACCTTGTTAACTCAATGTGTGCTACTGGAGAAAACAAGCAGATAATTCTAGGCAGTTATCCTCACTTATCCTCAAAATACATCTTTGGCTGAAATAAAGCAATTAGTTTGTTATGTTATTTACAGATTTATTACACCAACAGTTTTTAATCTTCACTTTGGAAGGATTTCTGCACAATAGTCCTTGGTCAGGAAAACTAAATTCAGTTCTCTTTCTAGTGAAGCAATGTTAAAAACTAACTGAAGTCCACCAGATCACTTGATGCCTGGTTACCAGCTTTCTCAAGAATGTATAAGGACACTTGGGTCTCGTGAAAAAAAAGAAAGAAATATCGGTGTTTTTTTTTTTTTTTTTTTTTTTTTTTTTTTTTTTTTATGAAAACCCCAAACAACAGGTATTAGAACCTATAGTACTGTGCATGGGTTGGAGGAGATGAAAGAAGATATTTGTTGACAGTAGACTTTAGATTCTGTAGACTCTAATTTCCGGAAATTACACACTAAGGAAGGTTGTTCCAGAAAACGGTAGGAAGATGAAAAGTTGATTCTGTGAGTTTGAAGTTGGACAGTAAATGGCTGGCGGCAGCACATGTTCGGACTGTTTTGAAAGAGAGAGCAGGAATTATAGAAGCCAATTCAGAACTATGCCCATGGAAGTATCTGTAGAAAAGGCATGCAGCAGAAACAGTACGTCTGTGAGACGAGTCATTAATTAACCTAACTACCCTCTTCTAAATGGAATCTAGAAGCCTGAGAGAGGTTTTGGGGGCACCACCCCAGATGTGGGAACAATATTCCATGGTAGGGTAGATTTGCGATTTGTACAGAGTGAACGGCTGTTTGGAAGAAAAGTAACGCTGAGAGCAAAAGAGAAAACCAAGTTTTTTAGATGCAGAGGAAGCAATATTTGTAATGTGCTTGTGTCAGAAGAGATATATCATCTTGCCTAGAAGTCAGTGTCACCAAAGCATAGGAGCTGAATAATCCTTTTTGCAAGATATAAGACAGGACTGAGTTTTAGAGGGATTGAAATCAACTAAGTTTGTCTTTGCCCCACTGAAAATTACATTTAAGGAATTGGTAGCAGATATTCGAGAAGTTGAAGCTGATTAGGGAGGGCAAGGTTTCTCAAACTGGAAGTGGAATGCAATGTGCTATCATCAGCAAAACTATGGATAGGGTTTTCGGTCAATTGAAGGTCATTAACATACGTGGGGTAAAGAACTGAACCTTGGGGGTCACCAGCATTAGTGGAAAAGTTAGGACAGAGTCATCACCCTCAGTGAGTGGTCAGAGAAAAAACTGGATAACTAATTGCAAAAAAAAAACAGTTGGCAAACCATATGATGGAAACTTGTTTAGAAGACCTTTAGGCCAAACACAATCGAAAGCCTTTGAGACATGAAGAACAACTGCTTGTGTTTCACTGAAATTTTCTATTGAATTTGTCCATAAATGGGTAACATAAGCCCGAATATCATCAGTGGATCGACATTGATGGAATCTATACTTCTACCATTTATATTGCACAACTTCCAACTGATGAAACATTGTAGAGTAGAATGAGTACTTCCACTCCAAAAGCTAAACTAGAAAAAAAAATTGAGATCAAGGGAAGCTAAATGGAACTCTTGACTGGCTTTTGCCACAACCGTTACATTTAATTGGTGTCTGTCTTAAAATGCTAACTAGGCAAGGTTTGTGCCTATAACTACAGCTCCCCATATATGGATTCTGATTAATTATTGATACAATTCAATGGACAACAATGAACCTTTCTATTTATGGCAAAAGGCTGGATAAAATTCAACAATTGACTGGAGAAATCTATTTCTCCAAGAGACTCACTAAAGCACCCACATATGACAACCGTTTCCTGAAAATCAAAACTGCTACAGCTTTAAATGTATATATCAATTGTCTAAGTAAGAATGATACACTGGAGATTTACATGATTCTTTAAAGTAATATTTGTAATACAATGTTAAATTTATTAAGTCAAGCAATGCATTTAAGTGGACCATGGTTTGTAACTGTTAGGATTTTGCTCATTAAATTAAAAAAATAAATCATTGTAAAGTAATAATGCCATTATCTTAATGCTTAATTGATTTTTTTTTTTTTTTATAGATGGAGACATTCATAAATGT
This sequence comes from Mastigoproctus giganteus, assembly GCF_048544385.1. NCBI lineage: Eukaryota > Metazoa > Arthropoda > Arachnida > Uropygi > Thelyphonidae > Mastigoproctus > Mastigoproctus giganteus. The sequence goes on along the minus strand of NC_143576.1, from coordinate 98,262,880 downwards.
GAATCCTTAGTTGCCAACAACAGTGCAACTTGTGGTGAGGTGTCTATGCCTTCTCTCACTGCTACCCCAGACAAAGAGTTCACTTCACTAGAATCACATTCAAACGACATGGCAGAAGAGCATAAAAAACCTAAACAGCACATGATTTCATCTAATGAAGGTTGCATCCAGTATACATCACTTGGAGGAACTGGCCAATGCCGTATCATTCCTGTTGTTCAAATGATGGACAGTTGCATCATTTCTCAACAGAAATTTCCTGATAGCATACCATCCCAAGACAGTTTGATGTTTGATTTAGGTAACTGTTCAGTTAACCAAGATCAACAGATTTCATGGAAGCCAAATTTATTTTCTACTCCTACAAAACATTGATGGTGTTGCATATAATTCAAAAGTAGTTATTACTGAAAATGGCTCCATGTACACAGCTTGAAATCATGAGTCTAAAATTGATGTATCATAAATTTAAAATTATAGATATTTAGCATTTTCTTTTTGTGCTTCTCTCTTACCCCCTACATTTTCTTGAGTAAAATTAACCTGTCAACTCTATTTAATTCATCACATGAGCCAGATAATATATTTTTTCCTTATTATTAATACTGTTAGTCCTAAGTGTTCAGGATAATAGGGATTGTACTGCACTTCTGTGAGAAGTAATTTGAATTTTTCTAGTTCTGGGAGCCCTGGATAATGAAAAATATTCCAAAGCAAGAAGCTTGTAAGACCCATTAACATTTCCAAAACTTCCTATACTCGAAAGATTAGAAGTATATGTAATGCACCACAGCCAGGAAACATTCCTACTGCTATTATCAATTTGAATTGATCTCTTTCTTCTTGTAGTGATGGAATTCTCTATGTTCAAAGTAGTAATTTCTTGCAACACACACTTTTTTTTTTTCTGTCATTGATTGCTGAAAGAAAGCAAATGGACTAATCAGTTTCCTGATTAGAGACATCTTTCCAACAAGTGCTCCATGTGGCTATTTTTGATACTAACTAACTGTAAATCTTTAGTACTCAGAAGTTGTGTGCAATAAAATATCCTTCAGAAGGCTATGTAAGGAAAGAATGGTGAATTCACATAATGCTCTTTGTGTTGTTGATTTCAGCATACCATCAATAACTTAAGCAAAAGTTCTTAGGGGTTACACTTTCCAGATTGACTGTGAGAATCAGATATTTCTTACCTAATGATAAGAACAGCCACAGGTGGTAAATGCAATGTTTTAAAACTGGATTTAGCACATTGACTTTCATTGGGGGGAGGATGCAAACAGAGAAAAGATGAGCAGTTTGGATTCAATTCCTGTGACAAGGGAGTATGTGGAAGTTTGGAATAACCCCTCTCTTTTGATAAAAAAAAGTATTACAGCATAATCCTGTCCTTTTCATTACCAATGAGTGATGGATCAACTCATACAAAGTGGGCTGGTGGTGTTCCGAAGTGGACAAAATGAGAAAAGGACTTGATTGTTCTGATTAGTGTCAGCAACTTTGGCATCAGAAGTTGTTCAAAACTAAAAGCAGGATATACCATTTACATTTTATTACTCAACTTTTCTTTTATACAAATAATCATGTATTGTATTTGGTAGTTCTGTCTGTTATGAAAAGAGGAATTTAGATGTCTAGGTAAATTTTATATATATATAACAATAAATGACACTATTATACTATATGAAATTGTTAGGTAACATTTCAGGATTCAGACTATAAATGCTATGAGGGAGAAATAGAACAACTACATAAAGTAATTTTTTTTTTTTCCCTCACTTATGGTTGGATATAGTAAAAATTCTGAAATTGAACTTGTTTAGATGCAGTGTGCTATTGGGAAGGTTCCTGAGGCATAAAAACAAGTTCTGTTAAGTCCTATTTTGTTAATAGTGTCATTTACTGTATTATGAAAAAGTAGCTTCTAAAGGGCAATTCAGTTTTCCCTTGTCCAGAATGTACATAGACTAACAATATGAAGCAGTTCTAGAAACTGTGGGTACACATGAGAAATGCCTGCTGGTTGGCTACCAGAGGATGACTTCATGGGCTACATCTGTATATAATTTTAATTCAGCCAGAAATCATTGATATGCAGCAAAAATCGCAATTCTCATCTTAGTTGGACATTACCTCTTTGATTATTTCCAACAACAGGTCAATGGAATCATCACCTTTTTTTTTACTTACAGGCAAAAGCACTTCAGTGCTCCTATTGTCACAATGAAATAATTTAGCAGAGGGGAAAAAGGAGTGCATATCCTTCTTATTAGCATAACTCTTTAAAATCAAACAAACCAGCCATGTGGCTACTAGACTGTAAAAGTGATAACTTTGGTCAGAGTATTAATTTTTTTAAGCATATAACAAGATCTGTGAGCAAGGTGTTTCATTAACAAATGTTATTGGTAAAGCCACAAAAACACAATTTCCAGATGTTCAAAGAAGGAACCTGGCAAATTAAGATGCTGTATATTTTCACATAAATAGTGACAGCAGTGCAGAATTTTTTAAATTTAAATGGAGGCTATCCTCTCAATGCTCCAATTAGTAAAACTACATAAAGAGCAGGTCATTTGTATCTCATTTCACTGATGAAAGGAATTTGCTCACTCTCTCAGTGGGAATGAGTAAATCCATGAAGTATGTAGTGAAACTAATTAGTTTTATCTCCCCTCATCCTAATATACACATTATATAGCCAGTGCTCTTCAAATTCTAAAATTTATTTATTAATTTCCTCTCTGATGGGTCAAAATACACAATAGAGTCTCATGATTATTTACTTCCTTCCCAATAGGAGAAAGTGATTTATCTGCAATAACAAAGGAGTCTCTTGTGATGTCTTGGTACCTATGATAGACATCAACCTAGTAAGGAAGGGGAAAAAAAAAAATTAGATTGTGTTTCATTAGTTAATGAAAACAATTTCTAAACAAGCACAGTAAAGTTTTGGTAGTCATTGTCATATAAGTTAAAGATTTCCAAACAAAGTGGTTCATTTGACTTTGGAACCAACATTTTTTTTTTATTCTCTGAAGGGCTGTAAAATATGAATCCACTTTGACAAAACAAATATGTGTAGGGGAAAAAATAAAAGGCACAGAATTTCAACCCATTGGTAAATGATAGCAAAGCACACTTGAATATTCTCTTAACTTTCAGGCAGCACCTCATTTAGGAGGAGTGAAGTTTATGAAGAATTCCTGCTGTACATTATAGCAGCCTCCGTGCTATCCTCTTGCTTGACACTATCAGTCCATATTTGTGTGCAATGAAATACAGGCTTTATACCCTAATTTTAATTAGTGGAAGTTTATTCAAACAGTCAATTATGCTTTTGCTGTATGCAAATATATGACATCAAAGAAAGATGTAAAGATTTTGCCTGCATTTAAAGCCTTATACACTTAAGTACAGATGTCTACTTAGGTAATCTAGAAACTTGTTTGTGCTTCTTGGAGAAGCACATGTTGAATTGCAATTACCTCTATCATTTTCAGCTACTAGGTCCCTCAGTAATCAGACAGAATATGCCTGACCAATCTGCCATTATTATAGCCAGAGGTTTAACTATGTCCCTTCCTATCTGTTTAAGCTCCTAAATAACAATTGCAGATTAATTTATACTTTAGGTAACAATTCTATTTCTTTATTATATATAATATTGGTGTAAATACGCCACAGAAAACTCTTAAATGAAAAAACTACGTTTGTAGTGGCATCATTTTATCTGTATCTCATATTGTGCTCCTCCTTCACAATGAGGTGGCATGTATTGCACTACCTCTAATAAGTAACACTTCACTAAAAGAGAAGACTATTGTTACTTATTCTCGGTGGGCACCACCACCACCCAGATGGCACCATTTCAAGGCTTGTTGGCCCTTCGTCGGTGGGTGGGCAGGCACCCTGGTATTGCAGATATGACAATCCAGTTGTGAAGATAATCACACAATATGAGAGGTGCCAGAAGGTGTACATAATAATGTATCATATGTTTAAGAGTACGTATTCTATGAAGGAGGAGCACAATATGAGATAAAATGATGCTCCTTCAAACTACAAACAGTTTTTTTTGTTTAAGAGTTTTCTGTGGTGTATTTACATCAATATTATATAGAATACTTACACTCTTAAACATATGGTGCTCTATTGCATCAATCTTCATTTATTTCTTTATTATAAAATTAAGTTAGGGCACTGCTGAGAGCAAATGTTGCTATTTATTTTGAACACTGCAATTTGAGGGTTTAGTGTCAAACAACTAACTACAAAATTGCATTTTATTTTTGCAATAATTTTAGTTTTACTTTATACAAATAACAATGCATATCACTCAGTACTTTACAAGTTAGCTTAGGCTGTAAGTACATTTCCAGTAAACCAAGAAAATGTCAAATGATTTTGTAGTTAACGTTGTTTGACACTAAACCCTCGAATTGCTACCTGATGAATTACTGTACTATGTTAATGAGCAAAATTAGTTAGCAACTATGAATTTCTGACCTGGTTTCAAAGTCCTTAAGTATTTGATCAGCTTTATCTGGACTCTCTCTCCACAGGCACTGATATGCACTCCAAGACTTGAAATATCCTATATAGCTGTGCATTGTACTCATGATCTCTGTAATAATTCCTGTCACCCTAAAGAGGGAAATAAAGATTCTTGTGGACCTCAAAAAAGCACTCTCACATATGCAGTAGAATATCATTTCCATGAGAGAATGAAAAAATTTACTTCAATTACAGTCATACCAAGTAGTGTTTTTTTTTTTTTTTTTGTTATCTGGTTTAGCAGCACATCCTGTGGGGATTGCTATTGATCACAGTGAAAGTGAAAAGGCACATAGACTTCCAGAAACAAAAAATTTTAAGAGTTAATTGGTTTTGTGTTTTCAGAGAAGAACCATCAGAATCAATAATTGTTATGCATACCAAGGAATTTTTTCCTAACAACAAAATGAACACTTTAAAACAACTGGATTTTTTTTGTGGAGAAAATATATAGCCCTAAAGTAAGCTGGTCATTTCTAGAAGAATGCTTAACTTTTTTCAAAGGCCACAAATTCTCTTCAACATATAAACTATAGAATCTACCTCACTTACCTGACAGTATCTTTAAATGGCAAAATAATTTTCTCATAACTAGAATCGACCAGATCCCTTGCAGATTCCCAGTAACTGCCTAAATGATCTTGATACAGCTGAAATAAAACCACAGCTTTTAAGATGCTGAACACACATCATAATAAATGTTACTGGTTTAAATAATACTTTTTTTTTTCTCTCTCTCTCTCTCTCTCTCTGCTTGCAAAACTCGTACTACGCAATTTATTCTGATAAAAGAGAAGAGCTTTTTAATAGGTAAATATTCTCTTATTTAAAAATGGGATAAATTAGATGTACAGGTAAAACCTAAATTTTCATGGACTTTTACCTTCCAGAAAAATAATTGGTGGCATTAAAAATACAAGGGAACTGCAATTTATTTTGATGAAACAGAATGTCTTTAATATGATGGTGGACTAAAAACCATTACCTCTTTTTGCTTCCCTTGAATTCAGGGAAAGTATATAATATATTATAAGTTTGACTTCTATGCCAGCAACAATTTATGGGGCATTTGTTTTGTTTAAGAGAGAAAAGAGGATTATAATAAAAGTTTCATCCTTTTCTGTACCTTGAAAAGGCACCAACTGGGATATGCCATGAGAAGATATTTTTACTGATTTAGAAAGGTTGCATGGAAAGGAAATTATGTAAAAAAATCTTGGAATAACAAAGTGAATCAAAACAGGTAGTGAGAATGTCTTATGGAGGATCTTAAGTTTCCAGACGACTGTTTTCTACACCAACAGGTTAGAGAGGTAAGAAGAGAAGCTCTTGATCAGATTATCTGCAGACAGAAGCACCACAATGAGAATGCTAATAGTGTATTAAATTCTAACAAGAATCTAGGGGTAGATGGGTCTATCCAATTATACTAAGGCAGGTAGTAAAAGAGGTAAGCAATCCCTGGATTGAGACTTCCCTTTACGACTGCAAATGTATCCCCAATTCGCAAACCTGTTAGCTTTACTTCTGTTCCAGGGAAAATAATGGACTCACTAGTTGTAATGCATGTATTTGTTAACGGATAATACTATGACATGGTAACTGCATGCAGGAAAAAAATAATTTTGAATAATCATTACTTACACAAATGAAGGCATATCAAGATAACTTTAGACATATCAAGATTAGGGGGCAAGAACTATATTTATCTTTCGTTTGATTAAATACCACATGCAGATGCACTGTAACATCCTAGCAACCAAAAATATCTATTGTGATATAGGGCTTTTCATATTTTACAAAAAAAAAAAAAAAAAAAACCTTTTGGAACACTGAGGAAGTCCCATGGGGAATTTTTAGTCTTAAAGAGTAGGTTTTTTTTTTTTTCTTTCTGAGATCTTAAGAAAAAAAAATTTTTTTATAATTTTGGCCTGTTGCTACATGTTTAATAAAGTTACCTTGTTTTGATGCTTTTAAATAATGATAAGCACTAATTCATTATTCACAATGTTTTTATAAAGATTTCCATGGTAAAAGCATGTTGCATGGCGTTTTTTTTTTTTTTTTTACTGTTTATGGCTGTGATTGGCAGATGCATCAATAGATGAATCACCAAGTCAAGCTGTGCATCTGGCATAGCTCTCCACCAATAGCATTAGTAATAATAAATAAATAATTTCTTTCTAACTTCCAGAATGCCATTCAAGCAGGAAAAAAAGTCCTATATCAAGTTAGGCAGATTGAGAAGTGACAATTGAAACCTGCAAGAAGATCTGATGGAACAAACTTTCATCTGGTATTATGGAGATGGATAGTTTGATTGGATATCATCAGCAAATTTGAAATACTTTAAGAGCCAAGACCTAAACTCTAAACCCTATGGGATCAACTCATAAAATTAGGTCCACTGAGAGTAATGGCCATTTAAAGCTTCACTGAAATTTAAGTAAATGACAAGTTATTTCTTTACTGACCTTAATAGTAACTAATTAGATTAGTCAAGCATGGTCTTGTATTGTACCCTTCTCTGACAGGTCTGTAGTCACTCATTATAACAGCCAAAGTTTGTTTACACCTTCTGCCAATTCCATCAGCTCCTGGTGCCTTCTCAGCTAGATTAATGGTATCAACTTTAAAAAAAGTGGACCAAAATGGTCGATTCCTTTCCTTACTGTTCTTTGCATTCTTAGCTAATTAATTCAGCAGATAATATCAGAATCCCAACAGTAAAAATGATCACTATGAAGGAGTATATTATAGACCAAATGGCAGGGATGAAATGAGTGACGTCCATAGTTAATGACAGTATGAGATCAGTTGAATAGGAATGGGGCAGAGGACTTGATTACCTTCTAGGAATGTTAACTGAAACAAGACAATAGTTATAGTCCACATATAATAATACCACAAGGTTTTGAGGAACTTAAAATGGCAAATGCAGTATGGTATTGATAAATATGTAGTCAGACTGTTAAGTCATGATATAAAGCAGTAGAAGCCAACCTTTATCCTGCAAAATATATTTCAGAAAGAAAATTTAAAGGGAATCAATCATTCAACAATTGAAATATGTTCATCTTTACAAAAATAAGGTTATGAGGAGCTTGATAACAGGTAGTAAATATGAACCATAATTTTTATGAACAAACAGTCTAAATGAATTCAGTAAAATGAAATACTGCATTTTAAAAAACTTACCTCCTGAACTAAATCATTAGCCATTTTTGTCTGGGACTCATCTTTCAAACAGGGAATAGGAAGAAGATATCCATATAATGCTATGGCACCATCTGGCAAAAGTACTCTTTGTGCTTCTTCATAGAAAATTTCCAAATCAAACCAGTGGGCAGCTTGACTTACAGTTACCAACTGCACAGATGAATCAGGTAAAGGAATTTTGTTTGGTTGGGAAACTCTGCAACAATGATGATTAAGCTATTTGTACTTCTCAGTATTAAGTACCAATGTAAATGGCCATTTATATCTTTCAGATTAACCAAATGTATGACAGTTAATGTGATTCTTCCCAGTAATAGACAATCTGTAACCCAATGTGAAATTTGCAGATAACAATCAAACTAAACTTCAGCATTGATTTTGCATTCTAACAAAATGATATGCCATATCATTATATTTAATGCATTGAATATAAATTTCATCCTAAAAGGGCATCAAATTGTCCATTACTAGAAATAGAATCCTAAACTTTATTGCTACAACTCTAGAAAAGGTGGTGCATACAGTAAGGAAATGGCATGAAAACTGGAGTGCAGAGCATCAATAATAATGATTTCAATTTTCCAAGTTTTGTATTACATGAAAAGATTAGGGGGCAAGAACTATATTTATCTTTCGTTTGATTAAATACCACATGCAGATGCACTGTAACATCCTAGCAACCAAAAATATCTATTGTGAGTGTTAATTAATACAGCCTTCAATATGCTTCTGTGTTGGTTATACCATAAGGTAGTTGGAAAATTTTTTTGCTAGGAAGACGCTTACTAAAGAATGTAGAGACTCATCTGAAGATTAATGAGCACAATAGAAAAAAAGTGTCATTGACCACCCAGACATAGGAAACTGAAGGTGCACAGTGAGTCAACAAGGCTACATATACAACTGATAGACTTTGAAAGGGGCTGGGTCATTGCATTATCAGAAGCTAGATGGCATCTTACAATTGCTTTGTATAGTGGGATTATGATATCACTATCTCTACAAGCAAATGTTCAATAAATTACCAAACAGAGAGGGTCCTATACACTACATATCTGTCCATATCATATTTCACCAAATGGGTGAGCTATTTTGAGGTTACTATTCCTCAAGCAAGCAAGCAGAAAACCTTTCATTAATACATGCTTGGTGCTGGTTGTTAACTAATCTTGACATCACACCCATTATCCCTTCATCAATGTCATGTAATAAAATTAGAAATGCTTTGTTAAGATCAAAATAACCAAACATGATTTCGGAATTGCCTTTATATACTGGTAATATGTTTGGAATTTCTCCCAAATCCAGTACCCAAAGCACTGCCTTCCTCACAATTATTGGGCATATGCCATCAGGCTCAAAAGTCCTTTCATCAGCAACATCACCTGGATTATTCAAGTCTTTCTCATAGCCATTACCACTGAATAATCTGTATGGAAAGTTTCATCCTGTGCTGTTATTGGCCATTGCATTTAACAACTTTTTTTCTCCTCTCACCAAACTACCTGCTTGTCCTTGAGCTGTCAGTTCATGGATGATAATCATATCTAGAATATTCTTTTCCCCTAACATGTTGAACAAATAATTAATCTTCTCATTGATTGAAAATGTTTCCAATCAATAAGGGACAAAATCATGCCCCTTTCCATCTGTATGTAGTAATTTTACCTTTGTTTCCAACTATGTATTTACAAAGGAAATACAACTCAGCATTTGTTGTCCTAAACAGGAGTTCAGATTCATTCATTTTATTAATGACATTTACTGTAGACAAAACTACATGCTCTTGTATAGTTTGGTACCCTAACACACACACCCCTTGAAGATATTTAAGCTTGCTTCCTATTTGTCTGGGACATGACTATCCTCAACTCATCTTGACAGTATGTTAAACCATATTATAAGTGAGTCTCTATATTCCTGCTGAATGATACTGGCAAAGACCCTTCTACCTACCTACTGTTTAAGTAGGTAAAATTCTGCACAGGGCTTTCACAGCATGTAGTCTAAACATGCTGTGAAAGCATGTTTAGACTACATGTAGTTAACATTGAAAACATTTGTTTGCCAAATTTTTTTGATGTTAACACTGCCCATTTTGCTCCTTATCTTTAAGCTAATGATAAGCAACTTCCTTTTGTTCCAAACCAGAGTAAGAGAGAGAGAGAGATGGACGATGTGCAGCACTAAGCACAAGCTTAAGTACCATCTGAAATTGACTTTCAAAGAAAAAGAATATATCCAGAACTAACCAACCACCAAGTACATTAAATGTCACAACTTTATTAATAACTGCACTTTAATACCTACATGTGCAGATAATTTTCATCTATTTTGAAAAGATATGCTCCTGCTGGATCACATCCACTATCCCTTTATCAATGTCAGAAATAATGGTCCAAGTACAAATACCTGAGGGACCACTTCTAATAAGATTAGTGGCCCAATTTCATCTAGTAATGGACCTTACAACAAACAAAAGAATCACCAGTTGAGCTAGATTGAAATACATGACACAAGCTATATTAGCAGTGAACTCAAAAAGGAATAGCCTTAGTCATGAGCTAGAGGTTTATTTGGTTTTGAGATAAACTTCAAGTAGTTAAAGAACTGCTGTATATACAGATAGGTCAAGAGTTGTGTTACTATGCATGTGTGCCTCTTATTTGTTGCATTCAAGTTTTCCTGACATGAAACAAACATTTATTTTTTTTTTTACTACAGGAGTCACCAATATTGTTTATTGCACTGTATACCTCAATAGTTCACTAATATTTCATAAAATGGAGGCTTTAGCTGTATGTTGTCTCGTAGAACACTTCTGTGCTAATTCTCTGTTATTGAATCAACTATATAAATAGTTTACATGTATTCGACACCCTCACAGACAAAATCAATGATTTTGTCAGAAGCCTGCTGACCCCAAAATATATCGAATCACCAACCCTAATCTTTGAGTGGGAAAATACAAGTCCGTATTTTTTGAAACCAAATGAATCTTTTAAGAAACTAAAAGGATTTTGTCTATGAGGGTGTAGAATACATGTAAACTATTTGTACAGTTGATTCAACAATGGAAAGTATCAGCACAGAAGTGTTCTACAAGACATCATTCTTAACTAATTGATATAGAACGTATTGAGCCATGCAGCTCTGATATCTATTAATTGTCATTGTTAAGTATGATTCCAAATGGCTTAATGCATTGCCACTTCCTATGGAGAAAGGTACAAAAAATACATACTGTATTATATCCCTTAAATCAAAATTTTTTATAGGGAACCAGTTAAGATTTTGGCAATTAGTAGAGGCATACAATGTAAGCTTATGCAGCATCAGCCAAAAAAAAAAAACCTATTTCACCACCTGCTGGCTAAAGGCAAATTTCTGCACATCTTTCCTCAAGTTCTTAGTCTGAGCAAGAGGAAGAATCCCATCACCATTCAGCTTGCTCAGCCCATTCAAGGCCTTATACACCTCTCAATCAGTGCCTACTCTCCAGAACTTAAGCCTTTCTTGGTAAGAGCCCCCTTCTTTGTATTTGTTCTAGCAACTCCACATCCTTCCTGAAATGAGGCCTCCAGACCTGTACTCAGGTGTGGCCTGACCATTTCCTTGTATAACAGGATAATCACGTCTCTTTCCCTGCTAGCAAAATTCCTATATATCATTGACAAGGCTCCATAACCAGCCCATCTGCACTGTTCATCAAACTTCATATTTGACTTCACAATTACCCCCAGGTCTTTTCCACTTCCCTGAGTGTAGTGGATTCTCTAGTTCCAACAGTTGGTACGTTTCTCTTCGGTTATTGCTACCCATATGCACTACTTTGCATTTGTCAATGTTAAACTTCAGTTGTCACTTCTCAGCCCATTTTCCAAACTTATCTAGGTCCAGTTGGAGTAGCATAATGTTGTTAACAATACTGCCAACCTTTGTAACTTGGACATTATACCTTCATCAATATCACTGATGAATGTACAACAATGGGCCCAACACCGAACCCTGGGTAACTCCACTTCTAACATGTGTTCACTGATTACAACTCTGTCGTCTCCCACTCAACCATCCCTTTATCCATTGTAGCAACTTACCCTTAATGCCATACCTCTCCAATTTGTACAGCAGTCTTTCATGTGCAACCCATGCTGTGTCTGAATTATTACATCCTGCAGTGATTCCATTATTTTCCCTGGAAAATAAGTTAGATAGATACAAGTTAAACTAACAGGTTACCTGTGTCACTTTGTGAATTGGTGATACATTTGCACACCTCCAGTCCATGGGGGGCCTCCCCTGTGTCCAAGGAAGCTCTCATAATTATGGCTAAGAGTTTGCTTACTTCCTTATGTTTAACTTCAACAATTTCTCCTCCACCTTGCTCCCTGTTAGCATTTGATAAACTTCTGGCACTCTCCTCATGTGTGAATGTAGATTGCGAAATACTCATTCAGTTTATCAGCACGTTAACTGGTCCAATCTGATTCATCCCTTTACTTCTAGAGTTTACGTAAGTAAAGAACTCTTTGTCAAAGATTTCTCGTAACCTGCCTAACCTCCTTTGTGACTTGATTATACTTGCCATAGACTTGTGTCACCTGATACTTTATATGCATCCCATACATTTTTCTTCTCTGCCACAAGCCTCATTAATTCAACAACATCTATTTAGGCCTAAACCTTGAACAGTATTTCTTAGTTGGAATGAAAAGCCAGTAGCCTCCAAAATTAAGTCGCTGAAGGCTTCCCATTTAGAATTCAACTTTGGTAACATCATCAGTTGATCCCATTGTACACAATTTAAAAATTATCTGAGACCCCTGTAGTCACCTTTACAAAAGCAAAAGTCCTTTCCTTTAGACTTGATGGTAGTTACATCTTTAAGTAATTCCCACATCAGTACATTGTGATCACTGTCACCCAGTGGTTCTTTTACCTGCAAATTCTTAATGCATGAATAATCACTACTGATAATCAGATCAAGAGACAATCAAACATGTTGCTGTAGAAAAGAGTCATCCAATAAATCCACAAAAATTTTGAAATTGTTAATTCCAAATTTAAATTATCAGATATTTATTAATGAGGCTTGTGGCAGAGAAGAAAAATTTATGGGATGCATATAAAGTATCAGGTGACACAGAAGCCTATGAGTAACATGCCCATTTTCTTGATGGAAAGCACAATATCATTTATAGTATTTTCTTTCTCCAAAAGGTAGCGGCTGGAGTGGGTTGCATTTTGGAGAGAAATTTAAGTTAATGGTTGTTTACCGGAAAGACCACACTGATTTAGATACAAAGTCTAAAACCACAGCTGCACAGACAATAAAGCCTGGAGCCTATATCCCCTTCATTAGAAGGGGAAAAGCCTGGAGCCTTTTCCCCTTCTAATGAAGGGGAAAAGGCTCCAGGATCTCCGAATTCTCACCCATTTCAGGAACGGCATTTAATTTTGGATAAGTCAGTAAAAGTGGAACGTTCTGTGGCCAGGTATCATCCAGCACCAAATAATGCAATATTTGACTGTAAACCATGTTTTGTTATGGTATGAAAATGGAAAGTTTTATCTTCAAGGTACAAAAAATAGTAATGGAACTTTTGTTAACAACCAGCGGCTTAGTAAAGGATCAGAAGAATCTCCTGCACGAGAAGTTTGTTCTGGAAACATTGTGCAGTTTGGTGTTGATGTGGTGGAAAATTCAAGGAAAACAACTCGTGGATGTATAGTAGCTAGCCTAAAGCCTTACTAATAGAAACGAGGCCATCAACAGCAGTTATACCTTCTATGCCAGAGGTGTCAGCTACTTCACCAGCTGTCACAATATCTTCAAGAAGCTCTTCACGGGGAACAAGTTTTAGAAAGTAAACTTTCAACATTGCAGCAGGTGGTAACTACTACTCGAGAAACTTCGGACAATAGTTGGAAGGCTCTTATAGAAGAAGACCGACTTCTTAGTCAGATAGAAACCCTTGAAGGTCAATTAAAAGCATGCTCAAAAAACCTAACAGAAGAATTACTATGATTGCAAGAAGATAAAGACAACTACCAGAAAGGAATCTTGAAAAAATAGAAGCCATTCAAAAAGTTCAGGACTTAGAGGCATCATTAAGTAACAATGAATATGAATGTTTGTCTTTGAGAAATGTTTAAAAATACTGAAAAAGAGCTTCAGTATCTTGTGGAGAAAGATGATAACAAGAAGGAAATTTTATAACTTGTAAAAAATTAAAGGATGCTGAAGAAAAACAACGAGAGTTGGCCAGAGCAGCAGACAAAGAAAGAAAAAAGTGCTAGAAAACCAGTTGGAAGTAATGAGGAACAAGTACTATATCCCAACAATATCTGCCTTTGATGTTTTGACTAGCACTTCAAGCTCATCAAATTTATTAACTATACTCCTAGCCTTGGTATACATGCACCTGTCGTACTCTTGGTTACCCTAACACAGCCCATGTATTTACTTGTTCCACTATGAGTCCTGGAAATCTCCATCACCTTGCTTTCCAGGCTGCTGCTCATTCTAATTGAAGCAGTGCAAGAATCACTTTTGCCTCTGCCTGCAACCACTGTTAACCTTTTAGTCTATGTATTCCCCCCCCCCCAAACCTGGCAGTTTTCAGATCTACCTAACACTGCCTCGATAGCATCAGCAAATATTCTTGTACTCCATCCCTGTCAACAAACATAGACCAGGATGAAAAAAAATTCTACCTCTTGAGCCTTGCACAATCTCTCCGTCTGAGCAGAATTGCAGACACTCACATTCAACCCTAACTCTCAACTTTTTTTTTTTTAAACAGTGACTATTACTTGTTGAAGGTGCCTCCGTAGCCAGGTGGGAAGGAGCGGCAGTGCGTAGCACACGCTTCTTGATTAGACCAGGGTTCAAGCCCGTCACCACCAAATACGGAGGGTGCGGAAAGGTCAGGGAATGACCACTGCATATCCCGGAGCAATATGGCCTTAGTGGCTAATGCTCCTAAAAACAAAACAAACAACAATTACTTGTTGAATAAATCTGCAGATCTCTTAATGTCACTAGTTCCAATGTGTACAACAGCATCATCAACTTTTGCCCCTGGCAGACATACCCTGTTCCACCATAGTATATTCCCCATCTCCCTGACAATAGAGTCACCAAGAATAACTAGCACATTATGCCTTGGAGATTGCCTGATGCACAGGAGTGAGCTCTGTCAGTGAGCTGGGCAGCTGAGAGCTTGATGGGCTCCTCATTAATTTCTTCGAGGGCATTTACCCTACACCTCAAGCTCTCATAGAAGCCCATTAGAATGCTGAGTTGGTGCCTAATTTCTTGACACTTAGCACACACAAAGGCTAGAACCTGTCCTGTTTTAGAAATGTCAGCAAACATTTCGCATATTTTTTGAGATTGTGATGCGTTGGAGAATCACTCTAGCTATTCTGCTCTCTTTGCTTTGCATCTCTAGTCTGGGTAATTATTTCCATTTAAATATAATTTAATTAACAATGAATTTTAATAAGATTAATACTATAATAAGTAACAGATTCCTAATACAGTCCTTCGTATTATGCTGTATATATATGTTAAGCTATATCTTATCGACAATAAGTAAGAAGCTAACGAGCGCTATTTAATATCTCTGTAAAATGCAATGTACTATGTTAATCAACAAAGAATACAGTAAAAATACTTATCCCTTTACAGCAGCCAAAAATCCACTGACTGTTCTCTTCCACGATCCCATTCATTTATGGAAAGCTAATTTCACAAAAAAATTCATCTACTACTGAACTTTAGCATAACTTGATAGAATTAACAGGTACTAAGCATAAAACAATCACCTGCATCATCTAACAATACAAGTTATAGCTTATCCAAACACTAATGGAACCAAATGCACAAACAAAACAAAACAATTTAAATTTTATGAGTATCCAAAGTAGAAAATACTTTTACATGCAAAATGAAAATTCAAGGAAGTTGCCCAAAGGCAGATACTTTAGTTTAGAAAACCACACTGAAGGGTAAGAAGTTCAAAAATGTAGAAACACCCATAATGAATTATATATATATTCTCTCACCTCCAGAAAGAACAGGTCAAGCTATCACATTTTTTATACAAACTTAAATTTGCTACAGTAATAACTTCCTTTCTCACAAGAAAAGAATAGTACAGATGGATGCAAGCTTATATAGCATCAGCCAAAAAAAAACCCTTCCCATTTCAGTGGTCCATTCATTCCAAATGTTTGTCTAGTTCTGCCTTGAATTTAAGCTATCAATTTCCACAACAACAGACTGAAGTTTGTTCCAGCAAACTTCTGCAAATCTATTGTGCAACTGCCTTTCCTTGGTTTTGTAATCTGAGCAACGGGAAGAATTCCATTAGCATTGAGTCTGCTCAATCCATTCAAGGCCTTATACACCTCAATCAGATTGCCTAGTGTCCAGAAGCTGCAATTTGCAGAACTTAAGCCTTTCTTCCTAAGAGTAGAGTTGCTTGTTCTAACAACTCTACATCCCAAACAGTACTCAGGTGTGATCTGACCATTGTGTTATACAAGGAATAATCACCTGCATATCATTTGACAAGAGCCCATGACCTACTCTGGCAGCCTATCTACATTGCTCAGAAAATTTTATATTTGACTGCACAATTACCCCTAGGTCTCTTTCATTCTCCACTACCATGAGTGTAACACCACATAGTTGGTACATTTCTCTGGGGTTGCTGCTACCCATATGCAGTACTTTGCATTTGTCAATGTTAAAGCTTGATCTACATTTATAAATATACAAAATAACATTAGTCCATGTAGAGCAGTACCCATTGATCACCAGTCTGTCTTATCCCACTCAACCATCCTTTTTTCCATTGTAGCAACTTGCCCTTAATGCCATACTGCTCCAGTTTGTACAGTGGTGTTCCATGTGCAACAGTATCAAAAGCTTTCCTGAAATCCAGGTATCCAATCAAATTGGTCAGGCAAGACAAACCCATGCTGTCTTGTCTAAATGATCCTGCAATGCGACTATTTTCTCTGAAACAGAAGTCAAACTAACAGGTCTGTAATTACTCATGTCACCCTTTGATCCCCCTTTGTGAATTGGAGATACATTTGCACATCTCCAGGATGCTCTCATAATTACAACTTTGCTGCCTCGGTTAATATAACTGGATAGACCCCAGGTGCCTTCCTTATGTTTAACTTCAACAATTTCTCTTCCACTTTGCTCTCAGTTAGGAGTTTTTATAGGCCTAATGACTCTGATGACAACAGTTATACAGAGAAATAGAGTGGGCCAGTAAATCAATGTCTTCTAATGGGGGATTTTAACTTCCCAAGTAAAGAAGTCTTTGCATCCTTTGCCTAACCTCATTTGTGACTTGATTACAGACTAGCTTCTGTGTCACCTGAGAATTTATGTGCATCCCATGCATTTTTCTTTTCTGCCACGAGTCTCATTAGTTCATCTGACATCCATTTGGGCTTGAACCTAGAGCAGTATTTCTTAGTTGGAACAAAAAGCCTAGTAACTTACTTGAATGCTTCCCATTTAGAATCTGCAGTTTCTAACATCAGTTGGTCCTACTGTATAGAACCTAAAAAATCCGAGACCACTGTAGTCGCCTTTACGAAAGCAAAAACCCTTAACTTTACTTATGGTAATTACATTTCCCACATCACTGCTAATAATCAGATTAAGAGTGTTACTTCCCCCTTGTTGCCTCTGTAACATGCTGCTGTAGAAAACAATCATCCACAAGTTCCAGTCTATATTTGGGAAGTTAAAATCCCCCATTAGAAGACACTGATTTACTGGCCCACTCTATTTCTCTGTATAATTGGTCATTGTACTCATCAGAGTCATTAGGCCTATAACAAAATCCTACGATCATTTTTGCTTTTCCGGTGTCACACCAAACTGACTAAACATTGCACTGTCCACCAATGTCAAATGGATGCACTTCCTTAGATTTTGTGCGTTTCTTAACAGCATAACCATTACTGTACACATTGTACTCCCTAAATTTCAATTCTGCATCCTTTATATCCGAGTGGCACCACATTTCTGATATCCACCTTAGATGTCTTAACCAGCACTTCAAATTTATTTACTATACTCCTAGCATTGGTATACATGCACCTGTTCTTACTCTTAATTACTCTAACACAGCCCATGTGTTTACTTGTTTCATGATCCACAGCAACTGGCTTTCCAGGCTACTGCTCATTTCAATAGAAGCATTTCCACCTCTGCCTGCGGCTACTGTCTTACATCTTAAAGATTACTCCCAGTTTCATGTCTTTAATCAAAGGGAATTTGATTTGTAGAGTGAGAAAACAGACATTGTCTGACAAAAGCAAAGAGAAAATCTGCTCAAAAGTACTTTTTTTTTTCCTTCCAATTATGTAGTAGTAATTTTTTTTTTATATTAATGCTGCTGAACAAACTGAAATTAAAAGAGAAATCACTGATCAAAACAATTTTGTAAATTTTCTATGTAGGTAGTTCACTGTATTTGTTTGGATTTCTTGAATTGATGCAAATCATATATGATTTGCATCAAGGGCATAATGGGAATGTTTTTGTCAGATGGTAAATGATTTATGAACATGCTCAAAGATGTTATAAGCTCATTCAATCTTTTAGCTATCACTACGCATCAAGAATTAAGATCTTTTGATCAAATCGTGTATGACACTTATCATGTTATGATATCATGATGTTAAGTTGCAGTCTTTATTCATTGGAAGATAACCTGAACCATGTTCTAATCTTTCTAACAAAACTGAAAACATGCTCACATTCTGAATTAAAGGAAGAATAAAAATAGACAAAACAGTTTTAGATATTCTGCCTGCTACATACAGACTGACTATCCTAGTTCATTTTACAATAACACTATCTTCTACTCAGAATGAATATTTCCAAGTAAAGTGAAAAAAAACTTGCTCTTCAATCTAAACTTAGTCACAAGCCATGAAAAGAAAATTATTTCCTCTTTTTGAAATTTTTGATGGCGAGTGCAATTTTCAGCCTATATGCACAGATGAAGTTTTTTTAAGTATCAATTTTCAACCAAAAATTTTGCCACTAAATGTTATCTTGGATATGTGTATATTTATTTTCTGGGCTCTTTACAGCATTTCAAATCAATGCTACCGGCAAACTTGTGATCATTACTTCATAGTTAAATTACAAAAACAGCCTGTAACAATGAGTTCCTTTTGCTCTTCTTTTAATAAAGGGCAGTGAATTTTCTAGCTGGTCTTAAATAAGTGTATTGTAAAAGTAAATTATTACTTTAGATTTGTATATTAAATGCACTAAAATCAACTTGTCTGTGATACTTGGGATCATATAATTCTCAGGGAGTTTTTTTTTTTACCTTCGTAACCGAAGTGTGGTTCATATAATAATGTACAAATTTTCAGATTATTTTCTTCAATAACTAACTGTTTCTAAGGGTAACCTGCCTGAGCACTTGATAAAAATGCAACTATGGATTGCATCTTTATCATAGTAGGACCCAAAATTTGCACAATATTTCAATGAGTCAAAAAAAAAAAAAAAAAAAATGCATCCTGGAACTTTTTATTCTGATCCAACTCAAGGGTTTAGATAATTCTGCAAATTATTATTATTAGCTATATGGTGCAAGGAAGCTTGAGGCTTATGCTGCAACAGCCAAAAAAAAAAAAAAAAAATTCCCTAGTTACCCTGTGAGAGAGAAAAGTAGAAGGGAATCACCAAGAAAGAAAAGAATGATGATATCCAGTTCAGGACCCTGGGTGTGCCAAGCCCATACTCACCACATGTGAGCCCCCAGGGTTAAAATGACATGGATAACAATGTGTAACATACCCAGTTCAAAGATAACTTATATTATGAAGAAATTAAATACCACTTGCAATTTATTCTTTGATGCTTTCCTTTCAATGAACAATGGTCTAAATATAATATGTTGAATCAAAATCCACCTTCACTATTTGATATGCAAGGTAGAAAGCAAATCAATTCACATTCTAGTTTTTTTTTTCCCCTTTCTAAGACAGTTACATGAATTCAACTATTACTGCTTTGAAAGTATGAGCACAGCACATGAGAATTGTCATTTGTGAACCTAAAGAATCCACAAATTTCGCTTTTTCTTCCCCTACAAAAAATTCAGTCCTGTTCAAATTCTGATAGCATCATGTGTTCTATATTAAGGCTAGTAGATTCACCTTTCAAAGTAAGTATGGATGCACATGTTAAATATCATTTAATTTAAAATAGCTATCGCTTTTTCATTACTTCAGATTCAGGAAGCATTTCCACAAATAAAGAACTAACAATGAAAATCTGCTAAACATTGGAAGACTGAGTTTATCAAAAATGAGGTAAAAAGGCAGTGTGCTTGTATAACATCCCTAGCAGCATTTAAAATGCCTCTTTAATCAGCTATTTAGGGTGGAGGGAGTATACTTTATTTCCACAAGCAGAGCTCAAGCTGCCTAATGGCAGCTTTGAAATCCACATTGATAAATAAAACATAAGGCAAATGATATGTGAAAACTACACATCTAACCAAAAAAGAAGGCAGTTATAACAATGTAGTAGTATTGGCATGTGTATGAGCTTATGCAGCATCAGCCAAAAAAAAAAAAAAAAACCGCACAGGTGCCTGTCCAGTTTGTCCTTAAATTTATTCAACCTATCAACTTCCACAACAACAGATGGAAGTTTGTTCCAGCAATTAACCACCCGCTGGCTAAAGGCAAATTTCTGCACATCTATTCTACATCTGTCTTTTCTTAATTTGAATTTATGCCCCCTTAGGTTCGTAATCTGAACAAGTGGAAGGATCCCATCAGAATTCAGTGTGCTCAAACCATTCCAGGCCTTATACACCTCAATCAGATCACCGCTCAGGTGCCTAGTCTCCAGCCACTGCAATTTGCAGAACTTAAGCCTCTCTTGGTAAGAGGATCCCTTCATTCCCCTCACCAATCTTGTTGCCCTTCGCTGTACATGCTCAAGTAAATCTACATCCTTCCTAAAATGAGGACTCCAGACCTGTACGCAGTACTCATGGCGTGGCCTGACCATTTATTCTTTATTTTATTCTGCCTGCTACATACAGACTGACTATCCTAGTTCATTGCCTTATACAGAGGGATAATCACTTCCTTTTCCCTGCTACCAAAATTCCTATATATCATTGACAAAACCCCATGACCTGCCCTGGCAGCCTGTCTGCATTGCTCAGAAAACTTCATATCTGCCTGCACAATTACTCCCAGGTCTTTTTCATTTTCTACCACCTTAAGTGTAGTACCACACAGTTGGTACATTTCTCTGGGGTTACTTCTACCCATATGCAGTACTTTGCATTTGTCAAGGTTAAACTTCAGTTGCCACTTCTTAGCCCATCTGCCCAAATTATCTAGATCCTGTTGCAGTAGCACACTGCCATTACTGTCCTTAACAACCCTGTCAATCTTTGTATCATCTGCAAACTTCGACATTAAGCCTGATATACCTTCATCAATATCATTGATAAATATACAAAACAACAGTGGACCCAATACCGAACCCTGTGGGACTCCACGAAGAGCAGCACCCATTGATTACCACCCGCTGTCTTCTCCCACTTAACCATCCTTTTATCCATTGTAGCAACTTACCCTTAATACCATTCTGCTCCAATTTGTACAGTGTCAAAAGCTTTCCTGAAAAATATATATATGATATCAAAATTATTTTTTGCATCCAGTTCCTTTGTAACCACATCATAATATCCTATCAAATTTGTCAGACAAGACTTTCCCTTAACAAACCCATGCTGTGTCTGAATTACTGCTGCAGTCCTGTCTAGATGATCCTGCAATGCATCTTTAACCAGTGACTCCATTATTTTACTCGGAACAGAAGTTAAACTAACTGGTCTGTAATTACTCGTGTCACCCTTCGATCCCCCTTTGTGAATTGGGGATACATTTACACATCTCCAGTCCGTGAGAACCTCCCCTGAGTCCAAGGATGCTCTCATAATTATCGCTAAGGGTTCGCTTAGTTGCTTTGCCGCCTCCTTTAATATAACTGGATAGATCCCATCCACCCCAGGTGCTTTTCTTATGTTTAACTTCAACAATTTCTCCTCCACTTTGCTCTCAGTTATTACGAAATCATTAAGTATCCTGCTACAATTTGATAACCTTCTGCCATTTTCAAACCTTAATAATTCCTCATGTGTGAATGTAGATGCAAAATACTCATTCAGTTTGTTTGCTATCTGAGCAGGATCATCAACAGTCGAACCATTGATGTCAAGTGGACCAATCAGATTCATCCCCTTCCTTTTAGAGTTTATATAAGTAAAGAAATCCTTGCTGTTTTTCTTAGCATCTTTTGCCAAGGATTTCTCGTAATCTGCCTTCGCCTGCCTGACCTCCTTTGTGACCTGATATGTACTCCCATATCAAATTTGCATACTGATTTTTGTCTTCCAATATAGATTTAAATTATTGCTTGACTAATTACAGAAGTCGCTAAAAATAAAAATAGTACTTACTTGAAATTTACATTGGGAACTAGTGATTTGGAAGTGGCTTCTTGAATTTGTGTGCTACTGCTATCTACTCCAGTAACATTATTAAAATAAGGAGCAAGGACTTGAGTACTCTGGCCTGTTCCACAACCAACATCTACTGCACAGTGAAAGGGTGGTTCCAGCTTTAAAAATAGAAATTGAAAATTTTTCACCCATCAAACTGCTTGTGTCTATGCCAATTAACACAAAACCATTAGTAACCATGCTAATTTTTTATTAACATTTATGCATATTCATTTCAAGATTACTGGCAAGTCAGAGGACAATATAATGATGCCTTGGAGTTTAGCAAAGAGGTAAAACATTTCTACATAATTACTCATGGGTTTGAAGAAACCTTATTTTGAATTTTTTTTTTGTCCCCTAGATTTGAAATCTTGATGGCTAAAATTCTGTCTGTAAATAGTAAAGAAGGTATTGTTTCACAGTTAGTCCCTTCCCCCATCCATTTTGCTTATACACAGTCTAAAAACTGCATTATAAACTCTGGGTTCCTGGCAACAAAAGGAATTGATAATGGAAGTTTTTCATAAATGGCATATTTTTTAAGAAAAGCAGTAAATTTTGCGTATCACAGAAATGGATGTAGAATGACACGATTACACCATAGTCCAATAAAGAGGATAAAATACTGACACAGTCAATCTGAATTCAAAAAGTAAAATTTATTAAAAACACATGAAATGCCTGTTCATTTATAGTGTTGTTTCTCACATTTAACATGCAGGCCAATGATGGCAGGTTGCAGCCAAGCTTGAACTGTCAAATCAAGAGTTTAATCTGTAGGACAATGTCAGACTTGCTTATCCAGTAAGGAAATGGATAAGTTTTTTAAAAAATTTGCTGTTTTACTGACCTACTTAGTATATTAAATTGTATTCTATAAATAGCTTTATAATCCTAGTCATGTTTATTTTTAAATTTGGTGCAAATATTGCTACTTGTGCATGGTAGGGAGAAATTATAGTGTTTTATTTGTGGTAAATAGATGTGTGGAAAGTTCAAATAACATAGGTTGGTATTAACTTGATACCATAATACGTATTATGGTATCAACCGGTACATTCTCAATTAAATTGAATTTGAATGGAAATCATGCCTCAGACCACAACAGCAAAGCAAAGGACTCTAAGTAGTAGGAGTGCTATGGCTCATGGGGAGCAGTTGTCCTCAAAATCACAGTCTTACAAAATGTACTACTTGTTTGCAGATCTGGAATGGGATGATACAATCAAGTCTTTGTGTGTGTTCAATGTAAAGAGTGTGGGGATATTAGGTGTCAACTCAGCATTCTGATCGGTGTTTCTAAGAGCTTGGACTTGCATATCAGGCAACCACCAAGGCAGAATATGCTGGTCTCACATGAGGTAGCTACTATCAGTGACTATTATTACAGAAACAAACAGGAAATATATTGTGCCAAAAGGATAGATGGAATAAAACCAGGGTATGTCTGCCAGAGGATAATGTACAGCAATGTTATCAACTTTGTTTAAGGTCACAAAAAAGTGATATTGTTGTACAGGCGGAATATTATCCACAAGCTATAAAAATGAAGATATAAAGCACAAATTTACACCTTTTTGTTCATTACCTATTAACAAAATTAAATGATATGTGAAAATCAGAAGAATATTATCCACAGGTTAACAAAATAAAAATTTATACTTACATACATAGCTAAGCATAACACTTTGTAATCTAATATTTCTGTTCACTGACTTTTTTTTGGGTTGTAAAAAAAGATAAGCATCAATCAATAACAAAACACAGCATGCAAAAATTGCAACTAACAGGATATGGAATAAAAAGATTCTGAACAGAGCTTTTACAGAATTTTTAAAGTTTGCATTGAAACTTGATTCAGATGGTGCAAAAAAAAAAAAAAAAAAAACTTATGAGAACAGCTAAAGACCTATCCCTTGAAGATGCCGTTTATTTGTGGTTCACACATAGGAGAAACCATATCTGGATTTTAACAAAACAAAAATCAGACAGTCTCTCAGATTTTAAAGCCACTGTTTTTATTTTTGATAAGTTTGAAAGTCTGAACTACCTCTGATTCCAATTAGTTCAAATTATTGACACTACTGTATATCAAAATGAAATCAGAAATTAATGGGGTGGAAAAGTTCATGGTAGGAGGCCTATGCATCCTGTTTTCCTCCACCAAAATTTGTATTATCAGTTTCATCACTGATTTTAGACAACTAAACTAGCGTTGCCTATATCTTAAACTACATAATTATTTCTTTCAATTTTCGTGCACTATTCCTAACTAGATCTGGGAACAGTTTCTGATTAGTATTTAATGTCACAAATGAAGACTTGTGTTAAGTCTTCATTAAGTTTCGCATATGCCTAAATCTCAACAACAACATTCTTAAATACCAGTAATAGAAGTAAACAAAATTTTATATAGGAAATATTTTTAAGGCAATTAAAAACATTGTGTTGGAAGAATAATCAAATTTAAATAAAAATCGTATATGATTTCACAAATTGGAGTGGGGGAGAATCCATATGTATATACATTCATCCCTTACACACAAAGGTTACAAATTAATGAATGGGTTTTGAAACAATGATATCTTTAAAAAGTTGCATACATACCTTTTCTTTCAAATATGATATTATTTTTTTAATAAGTGGGTCAGGTGGTGAAAACCGAAATTTTCCATATAACATAGAATGGCCAGCAGTGTCAAACAACCTTTTCGCCATGTGACGCTAACTTACTATTGAAATAAAATATGAGCTACATTATTACGGTCTTCAAGAAATAAATATTTATATTATGTTAATCATGATAAAATTTAGCATATAACTCATTTAAACAATGCTGTATTTTGGAATTTTAACCCGAATATTGGTGGGCACCAACTACAATAGCAAAATTTATCAGAACATCAATTCTTTCATTTTATCCACTATTACAACAAAATTTTATCTATACAATAGATTCTTCATCATGAAAAGCTCTAATGTTACAGATACAGTAGAAAAATGATCTACACCAGAAATGTTCAACCTGTAGTGTTGAAAAAGATATCTGTTTGGCTAATTATGAAGTGAAAAATGACAAAAGTGAATTGTGTTCTGTGATAGCTGAATTACTACTTTTTACTTATATTCTGCTTTACTTTCAGCAGCCACTAAAGAAGGGTGATAAAAATTACCTGAGAAATAGCTATTTTACTTTAAATGGAATTAAAAATAATTTGCACTGAAGTGTTTCCCCTTTCATCTTTAATAAAGTGTGTAGTAAGGAGGAGGGAGACAAACGTCAAGAAAGTAGTCTTTATCTATGTTATATAGAGGTAGCAGAGCATTTGGAGGGCCAGTGTTCCACATGAAGAATGGGGCAAAGGTGTGACCTGACTGAATTCCAACAAGGAATGCTGAATGGCGCAAGTTACTCAGACACTGCCACTTTCCTTCATTTGTTCCCAAACAGCAATGACTCATTCTATTAAGAATTTACTATGAAAGAACAACTGGTCAAAGGTCTCTGCAAGCTCACCACATGACTAAAGGAGTGGATCCACTATAACATCATGGAATTTGTAGAGCCATATAAATGTGAATTGCATGTCAAATCCTACCATAGTTGGACTATTACAGCCTATCACAAGCAAATGTGCCTACAGTGGGCACACACAGCAGCAGAACTACTGCACACAATGGATAACCGAAAATATTGCCTAGTTGGATGAATTGCATTTTCAACTACACCATCTGAACTAACAGGTGCAAATGTGGCATACTCGAAGTTCTTGAACCCCACCACACAAGCTGTCAGGTACAGCATAACAGCATATTGTTTCAATGGGAAATCCTGGATCCCCCAGTACCTCTAAAGCACAGGACCGTCATTTCTGAACATATGCAACTAGTTATGGTAAATGTCTTCCTGACCAGCAAGGCAGTGCTCTATGTCACAGAGATGTAATGTACTGGTCGGATGAGATATTTTCCACCAAAACTCTCCATATTGATGATCCTACTCAGATAGCAAACAAACTGAATGACTATTTTGCATCTACATTCACACATGAGGAGTTATTAAGGATTGAAAATGCCAGAAGGTTATCAAATTGTAGCAGGGTGCTTAATGATTTTGTAATAACTGAGACCAAAGTGGAAGAGAAATTGACGTTAAACACAAGAAAGGCACCTGGGGTGGATGGAATCTATCCAGTTATATTAAAGGAGGCTGCAAAGGAACTAAGCAAACGCTTAGCCATAATTATGAGAGCATCCTTGGACTCAGGGGAGGTCCCCACAGACTGGAGATGTGCAAATGTATCCCAAATTCACAAAGGGGATTGAAGGTGGACACAGGCTGCAAGAGTAATTACAGACCAGTTAGTTTAACTTCTCTTCCGGGTAAAATAATGGAGTCACTGGTGAAAGATGCATTGCAGGATCATCTAGACAAGACTGCAGCAATAATTCAGACACAGCATGGGTTTGTTAAGGGAAAGCCTTGTCTGACAAATTTGATAGGATATTATGATGTGGTTACAAAGGAACTGGATGCAAAAATTTTGATATCATATACTTGGATTTCAGGAAAGCTTTTGACACTATTGCGCATGGGAGACTACTGTACAAATTGGAGAAGAATGGTATTACGGGTAAGTTGCTACAATGGATAAAAGGATGGTTGAGTGGGAGAAGACAGAGGGTGGTAATCAATGGGTGCCGCTCTTCGTGGACTAATGTTATTAGTGGAGTTCCCCAGGGTTCGATGTTGGGCCCATTGTTGTTTTGCATATTTATCAATGATATTGATGAAGGTATATATCAGGTTTAATGTCCAAGTTTGCAGATGATACAAAGGTTGGCAGGGTTGTTAAAGACAGTGTGCTACTCCAACTGGATCTAGATAAGTTCGGAAAATGGGCTGAGAAGTGGCAACTGGAGTTTAACATTGACAAATGTAAAGTACTGCATATGGGTAGAAGTAACCCCAGAGAAATGTACCAACTGCGTGGTACTACACTTAGGGTGGTAGAAAATGAAAAAGACCTGGGAGTAATTGTGCAGTCAGATATGAAGTTTTCTGAGCAATGCAGACAGGCTGCAAGAGGTCATGGGGTTTTGTCAATGATATACAGGAATTTTGCTAGCAGAGAGAAGGAGGTGATTGCCTTATACAGAGGAGGTCTCTCTGTATAAGGCAATAGTCAGATCATGCCTTGAGTACTGCATACAGGTCTGGAGGCCTCATTTTAGGAAGGATGTAGATTTGCTTCAGCATGTACAGAGAAGGGCAACAAGTTTGGTGAGGGGAATGAAGGGATCCTCTTACCAAGAGAGGCTTAAGTTCTGCAAACTGCATTGGCTGGAGACTAGGCACCTGTGTGGTGATCTGATTGAGGTGTATAAGGCCTTGAATGGGTTGAGCATGCTGAATTCTGATGGTATCCTTCCACTTGTTCAGATTACAAACCCAAGGGGGCATAAATTCAAATTAAGAAAAGACAAATGTAGAATAGATGTGCGGAAATTTGCCTTTTGCCAGCGGGTGGTTAATTGCTGGAACAAACTTCCATCTGTCGTGGAAGTTGATAGGTTGAATAAATTTAAGGAGGAACTGGACAGGCATTTGGAGCGATGGTGTGTTTTTTTTTTTTTTTTTGGCTGATGCTGCATAAGCTCATACACTTGCTTTCTTGCATCACATGCCACTACTACTACTAAATTAATAAATTCAAATTAAGAAAAGACAGAGGTAGAATAGATGTACAGAAATTTGCCTTTAGCCATCGGGTGGTTAATTGCTGGAACAAACTTCTATCTGTCATTGTGGAAGTTGATAGGTTAAATAAATTTAAGGAGGAACTGGACAAACATTTGGAGGGAATGGTTGTGTGAATTTTTTTTTTTTTTTTGGCTGATGCTACATAAGCCCTTACGCTTGCTTTCTTGCATCACATGCAATGATTACTATTACTATCTCAGCTTACATGTGTGTACTGGCTGTTCAACACCTAGATCCAGTACTACCAGTGCAGTGTGGTTGACCATACACGTCAACCCTCCAGTGCACATTGTGGACAATTGGAGGGTCAATATCCAAGCCAATACACATCTACCTGGCTAAAGGTGGTGCAACCAGGTACATTTGTGTTCTCCACACAAATTTCTATGTATAGGCTTATGATAAAGATGAATTTTAGGAAAATTCTTCCCCCCCCCCCCAAATACATTTCAAACTGTTCAACGCCAAAATGCTTGCCATTACAATACACCACACAGATTTTGGAGCAAATTGTTCAACTAATGTCAGCATAGCCCATGTTGGTCAGGAAGTAATGGTCAATATCTGTCTGACATACAATGTAAGATATTAAATGTTCTCCTGCCTAAAAGAGATTTCAGACTTTATCATCAATTCCTGACTATAAACGTCTGATATAGTTCCTTGATCTCTTTGCTAAATTAAACACCTCCATTACTAAAACAGCAACACTATTAGCACACAAAACTCAATGGTATTCCTACTGATGCAGAAAATTTTCAATAAGACTATTAAATTGAGGATATTTTCCTTTATGTATTTGACTCCATGAGCTTAGCTGTTGTGGAAAGTTCAGACAACTACTTGCTTAACCAGTTTTCTCTCTGCCCAAACTTCCCTTTCCTCTACAGAGGCCTTTTTATTATGTCTATTCATTAACAATATTTCTTCTTGTTTGCCAATAAGCATTCAACATTCAGATTATCAAGATAATATTCAGATTATCTTGATAATCTGAAGCACTACAGATCACTCATACACAGGACAACCTGTTAAATGTTAATTTACTGAGAAATAATTTGTAAAATTTAAATCTTGAAGTAATTATGTCAATATTTACTTTAACTGTTTTCAGTAATTTATTGATATATGGCCCATCCCGTATTAATAATATCTTGCACTAGGGGTAGCAAGTGTAAATCCCCAACTCATGTTTATCAGATGTGTAAGTGAATATGATGGATCCTTCATATCTTGATTCGACTCAATTTCACAAGGATAAACATTAACAGCTCCCGTTGTTGTTTCTACTCTCACATCAAACTATACAGAGCATCTAGAAGAATTAATTTTGCATACTACATTCCAATCAAACCTTGTCTACAATTTCCTCCTCTCACATTCAGTCCCCATACAAGTAATCAAGTACCAAAAATACTTTTGCAAATGTCATCTGTCAGACAGAGTATATTAATATGTTGAAGCATACCCACAACCTATCCATTCCCTATATCTCTGTCATGAAAGGGGTAAACATCAAGATGCATTATACTTCGTGTTTATACTCTGGCACAACCACCAGGTCAGTGGAGTTTACAATAAACCATATTTAGCAGCCATGGGCTTGAACCCTGGTCCATTCAAAGAGCATGTGCTACTAGCACTCTCGCTTCTGACCACACTCGACTATGTCAGGCCTGTCTACTACAAAGATGAAACAAGTGTTAACTAAACAGCTTATTGATACCTCAGCACTGAAATACAATGGCCCACATGCAATTTGCACAACAACATGAACTCCATCAATCATTACCTTGAAATTGGTACTACGCTACAAAACTGAAATGCAACCAACCACAATATGAAGTTGGACACAAATCTAGAACTCTAGAATCATTTATCCTCTGTGTTTACATTTTTTTTTTTTTTTTTTTTTAATCTACATTACCAGACCTCATACTGTCTCAGCCTGATAATCTATACAATTTCTCTGACTCAGGAACATCTGTAAACAGAGATCCTGAGTTTCTCTTGAGCTCCTGAATAATAGTTTGACAGGAACTCCAGAGCCAATTCTATACATTTTTCTTTGTTCTATTTTCAGCCAACTTTCCAAAAAGTTATAGCAGTCTTACGAGATTAATGTAGGCCTCCTTTCCTGAAGTTACTATACATGTTTATACACTGTCTTAATAACTTATGTTTTCAGTCCATTCCATATCAAATTAACAATATGCAAAAGTTCCCTAGAATACCCTGATGGAAGCAGTTTAATTTGCCAACTTAAGAAAAGTTTTAAATGGCTTCATTATTCAACATGTAAAAAAATATGAAGTAGATTTCATTTTAAAAAAAAACTTTTACTAGTGGAAAACTGATGAAATGAAACACTCTTGTATTAAAATTTTTAAGTTTCAGAAGGAGAGAATTCGCCTCCCATAAAATTTCTAACATTAGGATTCGTGGAAAAATATGTTTCCAATGAAAATAAGTTCTGGGCAAGTGGGTTTTGCTACTTATCTTGGTAGGTGAGTCAGTGGATTTAACCAGTAATCAGTAACGTAGCTACCCTTTTTCGGGCCCGGAGGCAAAGAAAATGTTCGGGGCCCCTACTTAATTAATGAAAATTGCAAAAAAGAGGAGACAGCCAAAGACGCCGGGGCAGGAGGCAATTGCCTTGCCTGCCTGCATTATAGCTTAGCCACTGCTAGTAATTATAACTGATTGATACAGAAAAAAATCGTGGCTAAAATTTATTTCAGGGGACACCGTCCCGTCTAAACACGAGATAGCATGTTACGTAGTGTGAAAGTTTATACGTACAAATGAACTATAATGATTCAGTTACAATGAATATGCAAATTAAATAAGCAAAACAACTTTACAGTTTCGCAAAATACCTTTTGTTCCAGTAGTTATTAAAGGTTTGCTAAAAAAATTTTTTACGTCTAATCGAGATCCCTTTAAGAAACAGAAAAGATAGTAACAGTTTGTTACGAAACCCTAAAGTGCTGATATATCGATAAAGTCATCTTTGGGTGGACATGTACTACCGCCTGCCGCCTTAAGTTTAGTTAATCATTTAAAAAAAAAAAAAAAAAAAAACTGTAGATACTGTACTGTACTTATTTTTAGCGGCACGTATCATGCTGCACCAGGGTTCTGAACTCGAGGAAAGGAAAGGTTAAAACAAAATAAGAAAATGATGTTGCCAAGAGCTGTCCATCAGTGTTTCTAAAATTGTAAAAAACAATTTTTTTTAACTACATTTCTCTTCATTGTACTGATGTAATATAAATGTGTATATATTTTGTGCTTATTAAAGATGGCACATCCAATGTAATGTCTAGTGGTGGGGAAGTTTAGCACCACGCCTTCGGGATGACACTACCTTGTCTGGGCGATGTAGCGGCACGACATATGACGTAAATCAACTTGCATCAGCCAACAGAGGTCAGAGCTTTCATGTTGTTATTATTATTATTATTTGGTTTTTAGGAGCATTAGCAACTAAGGCCATATTGCTCCGGGGATATGCGGTTGTCATTTCCTGACCTTTCCGCATCCTCCGTATTCGGTGGTCACGGGCTCGAACCCCGGTCTGATCAAGAACGTGTGCTACGCACTGGTGCTCCTGCCCACGGAGGCGCCAGAACTTTCATGAGCTGACGCTAAATACGAAACAGACGTGTAGCGTATGGACCAAATGACTGAACTGTATCAGTTAAATTAGATGTCAGAATTGCATTCAGAGATTATTATATCAATTAATTAAGAAAAGATACTATTTATTTACTCTGTGCTTTCAATAATAGAGGCCCCCTCTAGATAGGTGCCAATTAAGTAGCCCATCACTGACTGTGCACCTTTCTTTAATAATCCGAACTAGTTCTGTTAGGTGCAAACTGAATAAAGTTTTGCACTGTTGATCTTTATTATTACTAACTGGACAAAATCCTTGTGAGCAAAGATTTTTAAGGGAACAAAAAATCATAATTCACTTTTGCACATTCTTTTGAGCTAGAAGAAGTTAAGTGGAACTCTTACTAAAAGAGGGAAGGAGTGGCAAATCACCTGGACGAGTTTATATGCAACTTCTGAAATACGGAGGAAGAGGAGTGGCTCTTTTGATACAAAAACTGTTAAATGTATATCATTGATTGGACCCCCATAAACCGTCTACACTGCTCGAAAAACTCCGCGGAGAATCATCAAACGGGAACCTAAAGCAATGTTATGAGGAATAAATAAGTTTTCCTCATCATGTAGCGATAAAAAAAATAAAACCACATTACAGTATTTTGATTATGGCGGCTATAGACATTTTGCACAGAATTTTATTTCTCCACTACCTTGAGCAAGGCATGAAACCCGGTTCGTATATTATTCTGGAATTTTTTGACAAATGCAAAGTACTACCAACGGGCAATACTTTGCATTTTTCAACGTAAAACTTCAACTGCCCTTTCTCAGATCATCTGCTTAATTTTTCTAGGTCTTGTTGCATATCCTGAGTACTCTCATTGACCATCCTGCTAATCTTTCTATCATTTACAAACTTAAACTTTAAGCTTAATATATTGCTAATAAATATTGAAACGGTATTGAGCCCAGAATTTCACCCTGAGGCGCTCCAATAAGAGTAGTATTATCTATTAATAGCCACTCAACGATCCCTTTATCCGTTGAAGTAACTTTCCCCTAATGCCACACAATTCGAACCTTAAGAGAATTTCAGGCAACAATTTTTCCTGAAGTATCTTATAATGCGGAAAACATGGTAATCTATCTGAAGAGGAAAGAGAATATAGTTTTTTTTTTTTTTTTCATGTCGACAATATGACTGATGGTGTCAGAGTCGCAACCAGAAATCATAACGTTTCCCATGCTTTTTAACTAAAAAAAAACTACCACCACCGTCTGGCTCTTCAATTCTCCTCTCGCATTGTAATTAGTATCAAGTAGTGGCAAAATAATGCAGAAAATACAGGCTTAAACAGAAACAGTCAACAAAATAAAACCCTTCCGCACACCAAATTGAAGTTCGTTCCAATAATGGACTTCTCTAAAACTAAAAGCAAAGTTTTGCACATCACGGACTGTTGTTAGTGGCGTCACGCAGGTTTCAGTGCTGGGCCCACTGTTGTTTTCTGTATTTATTAATAATATTGACGGGGCTATTATTAATATTATTAGCCATATGGTGCACGGAAGCCTAAGACTTTTGCTGCACCAGCCAAAAAAAAATTTCTCAATTACCCTGAGAGAGTCAGTAATATAAGTGAATCACCAAGAAAGAAGAATGATATCCAGCTCAGGAACCTGGGTGTGGCAAGCCCATACTCACCAGATGTGAGCCCGTAGTTTCAGACATATTAAGTTTGCGGAGAAAATAAAGGTTGAGAGGGTGGTTAATGACAGTGGTACTACAACATGATCCAGAAAAATTAGGCTAACAGGCTGAGAAATGGCAACTGTAGTTTAACGCTGACAAATGCAAAGTATTGAATTATGGATAGTAATAAACCCACATTAACATACCGTGTGATACTATTATCAGCGTAGCCGAAAATGAAATAGACCTGGGGTAATTGTGCAGTCAGATACGAAGTTCTCTGAACAGTGCAGACAGGCTGCAAGGCCAGCTCGTAGAGTTTGTATGTAAAGTCAACTGATTTGGGAGGCGCAATATGGCCTAAGTTGCCCTTGCGCCATAAAACACCAACAACATAGAGTTTGTCAATGACATATAGGAATTTTGCTATAAGAGATAAGGTGATTATACCATTGTATAAGGCAACGGTCATACCACATCTTGAGTACTACATGCAGGTCTGGAGGCTTCATTTCAGGATGTAGAGCTGCTGGGATAGGTACGGAGTACGGTAACGAGGTTGGCGAGAGAAAGGAGATGCTCTTACCAAGAAAGGCTTCACCTGTGCAAATTTCAGCGTCTAGACTCGCGAGGTGTTTGAAACTTTGAATAGCTTGGGCAAACTCAATGGAGATGGGATTCTTCTTGTTCAGACTATGCACACAAAGGGGGAGGGGGCATAAATTCAATTTCTGGATGGTTGCAGAATAGATCATTAGAAGTTTGCCTTCAATCAATGGGTGGCTGATTGCTGGAACAAACTCCCCTCTGTTGTGGAAATGGATAGCTTGAATAAATTCAAGGAGGAACGGACAAACTATTGGAGAATATGGATAAGTGAAATGGGATTTTTTTTTTGGCTGATGCTGTATAAGTTTCTTTCTTGCATCATTTTCCACTACTATTACTATCCTGCAACGACCCTTTTCCATGTAAAGCCTTAAACAATCAAGTTTCCAGATGCTGAATATAGAGAACGTCTTTCTGAGCAAGAGTACCTGACTAATCTTGTTTTTCTTCTCTGCACTTGTTCCAACACATCTACAGGCTTCCAGAAAATATAATTTCTATTAATACTCAAGATGCTGTCTAATCATTGTTGTTTCTTTTTTTTACAATGGGACAGTTAACTCAACCCTGCTAGAAAAATTCCTGTATGTAATTGACATACACCCGATGGTATGAGATATTACAGATGCATGGGCATAATAAAATACGTTTTTGCAATTATTACGAACTGTGCCTATGAGCTTGTTAACAAGAATTAAATGATTTGCATTAATAGAAAACTGGTACAATCGATTTATAGTCAAATTTTAGTAATACAACTTTAAAAAATCCCGTGCCTCAAATTATGTAGTCTCGTCCTCCTAACCCATACAAAATAAACAAACCATTCCAGAGGAAAGCCAAGGCCTGGTAACACTATTTGTCCCGTAATCAGTGCTAGCTCTCGACAATCCAGAGCAGAGAGCCATTGTAGTGGTCAGCTTGAATCGTGCTATTGCCAGTTTTACTGGATGAAAACCGCGCGACCGTCCCCTGGAACTGACTTAATCAATTTTGGTTCGATTCTAATCGAAGCCTTTTTAACACGGTATGGAAGGACAGCGATCGCAGCTACTGTGCTATTCGCTAAGGCCAGCAATTCATACAATCTTGGACTCACTCAGGCCTGGCGCTAGGGGTTCGCAAGTGAGGCGCTACTATATATATGTGTGCCAAGATAGAACATGAATTAGGCGCCGTAACAAGGTTTTTCCACAAACGCCGTTTCTGGACATACTCTTTTTCATTTTAACGAATTTCTAATGGAAATACTGCGCATGTAGTACACTGAAGGATAAAAGTCTGGGTTCAAATCCTGTCAATAACGCGAAGAACGTTTATGGGCGTTTTTTCATTACGTGGTTGTTAGTCGGTCTCAGGCGTAGATAGCAAGTCGCAAAGAAGAAACTCGTTTTTTGACCAGAGAACACAGGCAATTGAAAAACACAATATGTCATGCTCTCACTTTTCAGTATGTGTCTTCAGAACAGCTGGAGGGATATCTGCTTTTAAAAATTTTTTTAAAGTACTACAATGCTTTGCTAGCTTGGATGTACCGGTCATGGATGGCAAACATTTCCGGTTGTTCAACAAAAAAACAGTAGTACTAAATAAATGACAAACCAAACTATTATATTAAGGCCACCAGGTAATTTCTTACATATACCCGTATTTGTGTCTGTAAATTGCATGTGTTCCTGGTCGATTTGCCTGTTTTGCTGGACGAAAAAAACCCGTTTCTGGGGGGGGATTGCTATCTCTGCCTGAGACCAACTAACTCAGCCATGGGTGAAAAAATCCCATTAAAGTTCCTGGCATCATCGATGGGATTCGAACTCGGGCCTTTTCCACTCGGTGGTGTCTTTTCAAATTGAATCGCTCTGATATTAAAAATAGTCACCTATTTTCTTTTCCAACGCGTACCCATATTAAGTTATAGTCACGAGTCGAAAAAGGATGAAATATGATCGTGATTAAAATAGTGAGAAACTGTTATACTGACAAGAAAATAGACGTTTCAAGTAATTAGTGCCAAACTGCCATGTCCACTCTTTTTTTTTTTTTTTTTAATAACACACTTATTACAAAACTTAGTAACAAGTTTTTTGTACCAGCTCTGAAAAGCTCCATAAAAATTGCTCACTCTCTAATATTAGGTAACATAGGCTTCAAATTTCTTCGGGAATTAAACAAAAATTGGCCCAAGCCTGTTCGTAAGTGTTCTTCATTTTTACGCGATGGAAGAAAACAGTATCACACATTTAAGTCTCGTGCTCGCTAACTGTGAAGTTATTATGGTTATAACTTACTAGTGAAAGTAAGTTTCTTTTGTCATGTGAAATCCTAAAATTTACTTAAAAATCCCGGAATATACACCGTAGAAATGGTTGAGTTCCCATGAAACTTAATTATATAGTGCAGCGTTTCCCAAACTGGAGTTCGTATACCAGTTGCAGGGGGTTCGAGAAACGGACCCTCTGGAACTTGTCAAATTATTCTTTCTATGTATAGCTATTTGGTTTTTAGGAGCATTAGCAACTAAAGCCATATTGCTCCGGGGATATGCGGTGGTCATTTCCTGACCTTTCCGCATCTTCCGTATTTGGTGGTCACGGGCTCGAACCCCGATCTAATCAAGAAGCGTGTGCTACGCACTGCTGCCCCTTCCCACCTGGGTACGGAGGCGCCCTATGTATAGCAAAGTGATGATAAATAAAGTTATTATCATATGTTTATGTAAGAATAAAGTTGAGTTTTAAACATAAAACTTTAAATTTTCTTTTCAGAAAACCCAGTGTTCATATATCGGGTGGTTATAAAATATTCAGTAGACCAGGGGCGGGTCGTCTCGAGGGTGAAAGGGGTGCACCCGAGTCTGAAACTTACATACACAAATGAAGAAAATTTTAAAAAGGGCGCCACGCTCCCGAAGGAGACCCTAATGTCAAAACGGTTAGAAAATCGGTGGGTATGTCATTTAGGGTATGGGGAAGCGATTTGAAGAAAAAAAAAGTTCAAATTTCCGCCATCAGAGGAAAAACTGGCACTATAAACATGAAAACTTGTGGATTAGATTTTAATATCAGATATTGTTCTATGTGTTTTCCTTCACTTGAGATGATATTCTGAAAACGGAGGACCCAGTTTCGCGTAGCATCTCATTGGGGATGTTGGCTACATGTTCTGTTTAACGCTTACTTTCAAATCAAAAAGTGTCTGTATGCTGCCACGGTAAACTCTTTCAGGTACCCCCAGAAATCACAGGGGTTGAGATATGCGATCAGGCTGGCCAGAACTGCGCAGTATCTCTAGAAATGATGCGATCAATTCCGAATGTTGAACGGAGCGGTTCCTTCACCTGTCGACCAACGTGAGGAGGGGCACCATCTTGCATGAACACTACGGTCGTCAAGCATTGCCTTTTTTGCAGAGGGGGAATAATGTGATCTCTTCGATAAGCGCAGTACCGTGCACTAGTCACCGTACAGGGCCATACTGTGGCATATGTTCTTTCATGAACAGCAGATGGACGAGAAGTTCCCCATATTCGGCAGTTTTGTACATTTACAGCCCCATGAAGAGTGAAATGTGCCTCATCAGACCACATGATCATTTGGGCCCATGTATCGTCAAGTTCCATACGAGCCAGAAACCATAAAGCAAAGTCTATTCATTGTTGCTGATCAGAAGACTTTAGTTCTTGCACTACGGGAACCAGCGTAATATTATTCAAAGCACTTTACGTACAGTAGACCAAGGAAGGCTCAAGTCTCTTGACACACCTCTGGCACTACTGACTGGTAGTGTTTCCCATTCTGACCATTGCAACCGCCACTTCATCCACTACCTCCGTTCTGATACGTGGTTGTACCCTGCCTGTAATTACACCTAACTCCCCGGTCGCTTCAAATTTATTTATTAGTTTTCGAAGCCCTATTGACAAGGTCAAAGGTCCTTTACGCAAAACTTTAATTTTCCTATATTCACGTAATGCTTCATGAGCTTTACTATTATTCTGGTAGAACAGTTTTACTAAAAGAGCACGTTGCTTTTTTGTAAGAGCCATAATGTTATTGACGGTGGCTTTGGCATTTTTACTTTTAAACCCCAGGGGCTCAACATCTGGTGAGTATGGGCTTGACATACCCAGGGTCCTGAGCTGGATATCATTCATAACTTCATTCTTCTTTTTCTTGGCGATTCCCTTCTACTTCTCTCTCTTTTGGGGTAATTCGGAATTTTTTTTTTTTTTTTTTTTTTTTTGGCTGGTGCAGCATAAAAGCCTCAGGCTTCCTTGTACCCTATGGCTAATGATAATAATGTCATTTCGGTATGCAGCTTTTCTTGAAGTAAATGACAACTTTTACATATGTCTAGCGCCGTTTTTCCCTTTGTGGCAGAAATTTGAACTAATTATTTTTCTTCTACAAATCTCTTCCTCATACCCTAAATGACATACCCCCCCCCCACGTTTTTCACAGCCCTAACTCTTAACTGTTTTGACGCTAGTCTCCGGAATAGGAAAACTTATTTTAGGGTCTGCAAACTTTAATTATTATTAGCCTTATGGTGCAAGGAAGCCTGAGGCTTATGCTGCACAGGCCAAAAAAATTTTTCAAGTGACCCTGTGAGAGAGAGAGAGAGAGTAGCAAGGAATAACCAAGAAAGAGAATGATATCCAGCTCAGGACCCTGAGTGTGCCAAGCCCACTCACCAGATGTGAGCCCCTGGTTTTTTTTTTTGAAGGGGTTCGTAGAGTTCAGTAGTTTGGGAACCACTGATATAGTGAATCATTTAAGTCAGGAATGGGGAAGGGGCATGAGAGTGATTTGGTTTTTTTTTTTTTTTTTTTTGATTTGGTAGTTGTTGGCGCATCGGCTTCTGTGGCCATATTGCACCTCCCAAGGTTTTTGCTGTACTTTGATCCAAGCCCGAGGCGGGAATCGAACCCGCGACCTTTGGGTTGCCGGGCAGGTACTTTACCCACTCGGCTAGCCCGGTCGGCAGGGGCATGAGAGTAGAAGTCTAAATTTGTAGTCTATGAAATCACAAAAAATTTTGCAAGAATAAATAATGCCACTGTTTAATTAAAAACCTGGCCAATGTCGGAACGATATAAAGGCAGGATTTCATCAGACCTAACAGATCGATCCGAATTGTCCCCTCCAGGAGAATGGCTGACTGTTGCTATATGCATACTGACATATCTAAAGAACAATACCGTCATTTGCTTTCCAGTCTAACCTAAGCGAAGTCTCTCCAGTGAATAATCTAGGGGAGGGTTCCCCAAACTGGGGCCCGTGGACCAGGTCTAAGGGGTCGGCGAAACGGATCCTCTGCAACTGGTCAAATTATTCGTTTTATGTATAGTAAAGTGGTGATAAATAAAGTTATTATATATTTATGTAAAAATAAGAATAAAGTTGAGTTGTTTTAATCGTAAAACTGAATTTTCTTTTCAGAAAACCCAGTATTCAACATACACTGGTGTGCAAAAGTTAATGATCAACACTATTTCAAAAGGTTACAAACCACAAAATCATTACTTAAGATGCTCTCTACTGATGAGAGTAGATTCAGTCTCATCAGCTAATCTGACGAGAGGTTGACACACGGTATAACCCCGCAAACATCACTGAAAGGGATCGATATGCTGTGCAATTAAGTGTCCTCAACTGGGAAGGCGTTATCTTGGATGGACATACACAACTCCAGATACTGGAAGGCGGTACTGTATTGAGGTAATCCTTCCCCGTGTGCGTCTGTTCCGAGTTGATGTTTATGTATGATAACGCCACAGTCCATTGCACTGCAGCTGTTAATATGCTTTTGGAAAGTGAGGGCATTGTTCGTATGGATTGGCTCGCCTGTTGCCGCGATCTAAATCACATCGAACACATATGGGACGCTCTGGGGGAAGATGCTAGCGGCATGTTCACCAGCTGAAGATGGCGCTGACAGAGGGATGGACGATGTTACCGCAAGAACTTATCAACAGCATTGTTCTAAGATGGACAGGCGGTGCAAAGCCTGCATCGACATTAGGGATGGCCATGTCTCCTACTGAGGACCACCTCTTCCCTTTGTTCCATCTTTGGCAGTGATGCATCTGTATCATGGCAGCCAGTGCTATGTTGCCATTTTTGAATAAAGTCCCTCTGTACCGTTTTGTTTCCATTGTTATTTCCTTCATTTCTGTACCTCACGAGGTTCCTTTAGTATGCTTTTCTCATATCCAGGCCACTCCTATGAGAAGCTACAGGTGAAAACCTGACTGGTCCTTAAATTTTGCACACCAGTGTATATACACACAGAAAATCACATGATATATAGGGGTCAGTAAACTTCCCTTGATTTTTGAAAGGGTCCGTAGATCTTAGTTTGGGGGCACCACTGATCTAGAGCGCTAAGCGCCAGTTAGCGTGCACCAGTCTTGACATCCACTAGTAGGTTTTATTTTTACACCCTTGTATGGTGCCTTTCACTACATTAGTACGAATAAATATTTGCAGAATTCTTTGTCTGCGATAGTGGCACCACACGGGTGTCCAAAAAGCTGTTGCAAAACAATAAACATAATGCAGGAGTAAACTTTTTTTTATTATTATGGGAAAGCCAGTACTGTGTGATCATCGCATCCTTCAAAAAATTTAAACTAATATAAGAAATGACTTCACAAAATATATTTTGATTTTTGGCAACATTTGTGTTTGGATTTATAGTAATAAAAGGCACCCAGTTCAATCTCAATATAATTGATGTTGAAGTACTCATAAGGAAAGGAATGTGTAATATACATGCTCGAATTACTCGGAACAGCATTAATTTCCTTTCACTATTTAAATTTTATGATGGCAATTTTTATTTCTATTTCTTCATCACCACATATATGCATTTTTAGTTCAGCAAATATTATGATTTTCCACTGTACTGTCTCTTTCTCCCCCACTTCAGAAAATCGCTAGCTTAAGTTAAAGATACGTACTAGACAATGAAAACTGTTAGAGCTGGAACTGAATACTTGATATAAATGCCCTTAGGGGTGACTTTTTTTTTTTTTTTTAAATAGCCTACAGTACACATCCTAATTAAGGAATTAGTTAATAATTACTTACCTGTTTGTCTGACTATTGTGGTACGACAAATGCAGAACAGCTTGCCACAAGAAACTGAATATGAAGGTCGACTAACATTACATGCAATGCACTGTTAGTTCAATATATTGTTTAATGCCCTCCAGGATATTTCCGCAACAATACTTGCAGTACAACAAAAATTAAAAAAAACATCATTCTTAAGAAAATTGTACAAATATTTACCACAGGTCAAAACTTGACACAACCTCACATTAGGCATTGCCGTAATACTAATACGTTCGCTTCGATAACTCATAATGATGTGAAATTACCTCCGCGGTAAGTTGGTTCGCATTATTGGAGGTGGGGGGGAGAAGAGGTTGATTAGTTTTCATTCAGTTATACTTCTGACAATATGTATAACTTAGCAATGGAAGGGGGAAGGGTTAGAATATCCTCAGGGGAAAAAGTAATAATAAAAACAGCAGGTCTTTTGGCGTGGAGTGAGATTGAGAAATAAAATATATTCTAAATATAAAAGACTTACCTGATAACTGAATATCGGTTCAGATACGCCAGTTACATTTTCAAGCCAATAACGAGCAAAACAGCAATGATTCATTCAGCTAAAGAACACAGTTCTTGAATCACCCCAAATGCAGTAGTAGAAAGGAAATCTTGTTTCCCAGACTTCGTACATATTTTGCTAACAGGAGACTTTTTCCGACCTCACCTTCTTACTGCATCTAGTAAACAAGTTGCAGTAGCTAAGGCAGAACAAGAGAGCTGGCCTGGAATAATGTATCGAATCTATACAAAAAAAAAAAAAAGTTAATCGGGGCAATATTTGTGAATAAAGTACATTATTTATTCTGAAACACTTTAAATGTCGTTAACAACTGGCATGGTAGATAGTGTACACGAGCCCAGAATTTGTAAAGCTTCTGGGGGTAGATTGCCAACCAGTCTTCATTATCAAAAACGATCCGCTATAGATATCTGTACAAATTACTCTGTAATTACTCTGATATCCATAGAATCTGTTAGTTTAACTTCGGTTCCAGGAAAATTAATGGAGGCACTGGTTAAAGAAGCACTGCAGGATCATCTAGACAGGAATTCAGTTATAGCTCAGACACAGCATGGTTTTGTTAAGGGCAGGTCTTGTCTGACCAATTTGATTGGATAATATGATGTAGTCACAAAAGAACTGGATGCAGGGAATAACTTTGATATTATATATTTGGATCTTAGAAAGGCTTTTGATACTGTTGCGCATGGAAGACTGCTGCACAAATTGGAGCAGTGTGGCATTGGAGGCAAATTGCTGCTATGGATAAAGGGATGGTTGAGTGGCAGAAGACAGAGAGTGGTAATCAATGGACACTGCTCAACATGGACTAATGTTATTAGTGGAGTTCCTCAGGGTTCAGTGTTGGGTCCATTGTTGTTTTCTGTATTTATAAATGATACTGATGATGGTATATCAAGCTTAATGTCCAAGTTTGCAGACGATACAAGGGTTGTTAAGGACACTACTGATGCTATGCTGCTGCAACAGGATCTGGAAAGGTTGAGCAGATGGGCTGAGAGGTGGCAAATGAAGTTTAACATTGACAAATGTAAAGTACTACATATGGGAAACAGTAACCCCAGATCAACGTATCAACTCTGTGGTACTACGCTGACAGTGGTAGAGAATGAAAAGGACCTGGGGGTAATTGTGCAGGCAGATATGAAGTTCTCTGAGCAGTGCAGACGAGCTGCAAGAGTAGCTCATGGTGTCTTGTCAATGATATACAGGAATTTTTCTAGCAGGGATAGGGATGTGATTTTTCCCTTGTATAAGGCATTGGTCAGGCCACACCTTGAGTACTGTATACAGGTCTGGAGGCCTCATTTCAAGAAGGATGTAGAGCTGCTGGAACGAGTACAGAGAAGGGCAACAAGATTAGTGAATGGAACAAAGGGTTGCTCTTATGAAGAAAGGCTTAAGTTTTGCAAATTACAGAGTCTGGAGACTAGGCATCGGCGAGGTGATCTGATAGAGGTGTATAAGGCTTTGAATGGCTTGAGCATGCTCAATGCCGATGGGATTCTTCCTCTTGCCCAGAATAATCACCTGAGAGGGCATAAATTCAAATTGAGGATGGACGGATGTCGGATAGATGTGCGGAAATTTGGCTTTAGCCAGCGGGCAGTTGGTTTGTGGAATAGACTTCCATCACTTGTTGTTGAAGTTGATAGAGTAAACAAATTTAAGGCTCAGCTGGACAGGTATTTCGAACGAACGGGGGGATGAAATGGGAGTAGTGGTTGTGTTTTTTTTTTTTTTTTGGCTGATGCTGAATAAGCTTGCTTTCTTGCATCATATGCCTATGCTAATGCTAATCACCGACATCGAAAGTTGGGTTTTATTTTACATCGGCTAAATACAATGCCGGTCTTTGAAGTAGTGTAAATTCACCACCCAACAAAATATCCCACTGTGGCGGATTTTGAAGCAAGTGTATATGCAGGCTAACACCCTGAAAAAGTTAGAAAAACAACGGGCAAGGCGGACAGAGCGACTAAGATAATG
The DNA here is from genome assembly GCF_048544385.1 of Mastigoproctus giganteus. Taxonomy (NCBI): domain Eukaryota; kingdom Metazoa; phylum Arthropoda; class Arachnida; order Uropygi; family Thelyphonidae; genus Mastigoproctus; species Mastigoproctus giganteus. The sequence goes on along the minus strand of NC_143576.1, from coordinate 98,219,178 downwards.
AATGGCCTAATTCTCACTTAGTCACAGCGACATTTTTTTTAGACCTACGTGGCATTCAATTTCGGTTCGTAAATCTTTATTTTGTCACAAAGGAAACAAAGCTAGGGATTTAAATAGTGATACCAGTGAGATTACTGAAAACATATTTTCTCCTGTTTCACTTTTTAAATAAAGTAACCCCAGGGGCTCACATCTGGTGAGTATGGGCTTGGCACACCCAGGGTCCTGAGCTGGATATCATCATACTTCTCTCTCAGGGTAACTCAGAATTTTTTTTTTTGAATGATGCAGCATAAGCCATATGGCTTCCTTGCACCATATGGCTAATAATAATAATTTCATGGCAAACTCGGCCATTTTTACCCTCTGAACAGAGTGCTTTTTAAAACTGTACATAATTTCAATACTCACTGGCTGAAAAAGTAACATTAATTACGAAAGTCAACACTCACAAAAAACCCCTGCAAGGTGAAAAATAAAATTTCAACGTTTCAGGATTTACCTGAATGATCTCCGGGTAGGGGAGATGTCTGAAAATTAAGCTTGAATTTTTATACCTCTTTTCTCGGGAAAAACTTTAAAAAAGAGCCGACTTGGCACTAATATTCCCATATAATCAGCTGAATTAAATAACTTTTAATAAGGCCACTGTAAACAATCTATCTTTCAACTTGAAATATTCAATGCAGTTCACTTTGACTACTCTTCGTGGCTGCTGCAGGAAAAATATGTCAAGACATAAATTGGCTACAACTATAAGTTAAGTGTAGTCTACGGTAGCTCGGGCAGCGCGCCAGCTCACAGAGTAGAAGGATCTGGGTTCGAATCCCACAAGAAGCATTTAGGAAGTTTTTCCAGCTCTCCTCTGACCGTGTTGAGTTAGTCGGTCTCAGGCCGTAGACGTGAGAGATTTAACCCTCACACGCAGACAAACCGACCAGAGAACATACAATATCAGACACCTACACACTTGAAAATTTAATACATCCTTTTTTGGGTGTATTGAATTTTCAAGGAGGAACTACCCCACTGGAGAGGGTGGTTCCTTACTCCATAGAGCAAAAATATTAATTTAACTGTAGCTGCAGAAAAAAACGAAATGCTATAACTCTAAAACGTCTTTAAAGAAGAACACTTTGCCAAATGATAAATTTTAAAATTATTAGTAAGTCGGGACAAAATTTTTTATCTTATCAGTATAGCACAAATACTACTCTGAGAAAAGATCAGAGGGTAAAAAATTTTGTCCCGACTTACCAATAAATTTAACTTAAAACTTATCACTTGGCAAAGCATACTTTCTTTAAAGTGCTTTTTATCTCAAATGAATGTTAAAAGGTTTATTTAAGGAAGCACACTAAAATGTAAATATAAAACAATTGCTTTGAAATGCAACATAGCTTCACAAAATGCTTATTGTTATAAATAAAACAAATTTTAATGACTCAGTACTGCACAATAACCATTAATGCCTATTCGTTACCGCTGAGTTGGAGTAGTCATACTTGAAACTGCTCCTAATTGCTATCCATCCATATAAGGCGTATTCGGTTTACTTCTATCATTAATACTGTATTCAGATTCCACGCTACTATGAATTATGCACATATTTACATTTCTACACATTTGTTTTTTTCATTGCCATTCTACGTTGTCAAAGTAGCACTAGTATGGTGTACAATAAAGTTACAGGGTGTAGTAATGGAGAGGGGGCTTGCACAAGATGCCTTGTAAAAAGTAGTTTGATAAAATGTAACAGACTATTTTAATCGAGGACGATCTTTGATTGAAATTCTTCTCGAGCGAGCCAGGCCTTTCTTAACAAACTGGCAGCACATCCCTGCTCATATCCTATTGTTAACCTTTAAAATAAAGGGTGATTTAATGTTGATATAATATAATGATATTCAGTGCGTTCTCTAACACACATTATACCATTAAAAAGGAACTTCTATTTTTGTGTTTTTGTATGGGCGGCTCCTAGAACAGAAGTTCACCTCCGGCTCGTTGCTCTGTTCAGTTTTTACAGACTCTGTCAAGGTAAGGCCAGTGTGTATTGTGTAAAAAAAAATTTTTTTTTTTTCATTCCATGTAGGAATATCCCATTTTGGATGAAGATAGATGAAAAGGAAGGCGCGCGAGAGAGAGAGAAAAAAGAAAAAGAAAAGAAAGTTTTTCATCGCGAACGGGAGAAAGTGATAGGAAAGAAAAACTGTGTTTGTGAGCTTATGTGTGTGTGTTCTGTAGTGTGATGTGTTTTGGCCTTTTGGCTACCTGGAAGCAGTGATCACCTGGACGACTTCCTCCAGGTACTCGTCCCTAGAGGAGGGCAAGGCCTTCCCCACTATCTGCACGCCCTCCTCCCTAGGGAATAGTTCCCATGGAGGAAGGAAAAACTTGTATAAGATGAAGAGAGGGAAGGAGTAAAGAGGAGAAGGACTATCCTGGCCCAGGAAGGTCCTAATCCAAGATGGATTGCTAGATTAACAACGCAAACACACAAAACAAAAAAATAATAATAATAAAATAAATAATTAAAAAGGAACAATAAGAATTGATTTCAAATCTTTTTTTTTTTTAATAGAATCAAATTTTTGACATAGCATTATGCTATGTCAGACAGAAAGAGGTGGCCAGGTAGTATATCTCTGCAAACAGCTATTTTACGACTACAGGAACTCCCCGTCTTACGTAAATTCGACTTTACGTAAGTATTTGCCGGCCGTGCAAACTTAAAAAAAAATCGCGGAAACATATTTTGCATCCCGTAGGAATAAATATCATGAAAATATCGTAATGTGAACCCAATAACACATTTTTTTTTTTTTTTTTTTTTTTGAAATTCGTTCCAAGTCCTTGGAAGTTGAAAATTTCGCTATATTACTAAGCTATTTATCTCTCTGAAAAGTCATATTTATAATGGAAATTGCACTACACTTTCATCGTTATCATTTGTTCCCGTTATAAGAATCAATTTTGAACGCCTTTGTGATATTTTTCTAAAGGACGTTTCTGAAGGAAACAATAAAAACAATTTGCACTTTCCGGTTTATTGGGCTTTTCTGTTAGTGCATCTAATTATAAACAGGTAGTAAACTTGATATTATTGCATTTGCAATAGTACCGATAACTGGAATTGTGTGGGTTTTTACGCTATTATGGTGAAATGTGTTCCCCTTCACTGAAATCTTCAATCATATAAAAAATTTTCGGAAACTTCTCTTCATTCCTATTTATGTATTACAATGATGAAGGGAAAGTGACCAACGAAAAGTGCAAGTGGCGGTAGTACCAGGAAACGAAACGAAACGAAATTGATTTAGAAATGAAGATGAAAATGATTCAGAAGTACGAAGCAGGACAAAGTTTGTCATCTATTTCAAGGGAATTATGTCTCGTTGCTTCAATAGTGAATATTATTTTCAAGGACAGTGAGCGTATAAAAGAACATGTCAAAGGATCAACGCACTTAAGATCAACAATGATCACAAAACAGCATTCAGGTGCTATATCGAAGGTAGAAGCTGTAAATAATATGGATGGAAAATCAGAAGCAAGTGCCCCTGAGCGTAATGACCATTCGAGCAAAAGCAACAAGTATTTATGAAGATATTAAGGATAACTACGGCGAACCCAAATAGTGCTGGTTTCCACAACGTTAAAATATGCGGTGAAGTCGCCAGTGCCGATTCTGCAGCTGCAGAGAAATTTTGTGATGCGTTGGAAAAAATTATTGAAGGTGGCGATTCAACACAGCAAATTTTTAACATTAACGAGATTGCTCTGTATTGGAAAAAAATGCCGGATCGAACATACATTGCCAAAGATGAAAATACAATGCCAGGTTTCAAGGCATCAAATGATAGGGCCACGCTCTTGCTTGGGGCTAATGCAGCGGGAGATTACAGATTAAAACTACTGCTCGTGTACCGCTCTGGAAATCCTCGTGCATTTAAATGCATCAATAAAGCCACCCTACCTGTGTATTTCCGAGCATGGATAACAATATCTCTCTTTGAGGATTGGTTTAAACGCTGCTTCATTCCGAAGGTTGAAAAATATTGTAAAGACGACGTTCCTTTCAAGATTTTGCTTCTATTAGATAAACTTCTCTTCTCTTCTTCAAACTTCTCCTGGACATCCTTCTCATCTAGATTATTTCAATTCAAATGTGAATCATATTTCTACCGCCAAACACGACTTCATTCATCCAACCTATGGATCAGGGTGTTATTTCGAATTTAAAATCATATTATTTACGCACATTTGCTCAGGCATTGTCGGCAGTAGATGGTGTGAAAAAATTTTACGTTAAGAGCCTTTTGGAAATCTTACAATATTTACCATGCCATCTTAAACATTAATAGTGAATATTATTTTCAGGTGGAAATTACTAAAAGTTGTTTAAATGGCACATGGAAGAAAATATGCTCACGGTACGTAAAAGGCTTCGAAGGATTTGAAAAAGACGAATCAAATGAAGAGGTTACAGATAAGATTGTAAAGGTTGCAGAGCTACTTCAGTGGAGGTTGATGCCAAAGACATGGAGTTAAGAGGAAGAAGAGAAGGAATTATCTAACGAAGAACTTACTGACTTGCAGGCAGTGACAGTGAAAGAAGAAAATGCTGACAAAACTCAAGATGAACCAAATGAGGAGCCGAGATGCTTATCACCAGAGAGATGGCAATGGCATTTCATGAAATTGCATCAGCAGTGGCGAAGTTTGAGATGGATCATGACAGCGAACGATTCTTAAAAGTTAAAGAGGGGTGAATGATATGCTTGCTTGCTACAAAGAAACCTACAATGAAAAGAAAAAAAAGCCACCGTCCAGTCATCCATTAATATGTTCTTTTGTAAGGTTGAGTGGCCGACCCCTTCTAAATCTCAACAGCCCTCAACCTCCACAGCGGCGTACTCATCAGCTGAAGACGTCGATTCTGGCAACAACGCTCGAGAGGTAAACTTACTGACGTTATGCCTCTCTTTTTTTTGTAATTTTTTTAAATTGCACGCTTTTGTAATTTTTCCTGAGCATGAGATATAAAATTGAATACAATAAATAATTCTATTTACATGTTCGTAGAACATTTCTTTTTTGATTCAATCAATTCAGCGAGCACAGTTGCAAATCTGACTTACGTAAAATCCGACTTACATAGCGTTCCTCGGAACGCAACCATTACGTAATTCGGGGAGTTCCTGTATTATTCTACTTTATAAAAGCCACTATCATGAACGCTGGCAGGATATTTTGAAATGTGGTGCAAAAAAAAAAAAAAAAAAACAAATCTGTAATGGAACATCGATTATCCGAACCCTCTCCCCCAAATTACAGTATCTACTTTTAGTGCACTGAATGTTATGCTGAAATATTACTCGTCGCTTGATGCATTCGTTTCCGATTATTTATTTGAAGATATATGCAGTATAGCATAGAAATAGTTCTTAAATGTCATTACAGGAGTTAATAAATCGGTCAACTACTGAGTGCCGGACACTCAGGATGAAGGGTCCGCAGTCACAAATGGTCATTAGTATAGTATCTCAAATAGAGAGCTTTATGGTAACTGAAAAAAAGTTTCTAGTACCCTTGCTTGGCCTAAAACTGAAGAACGAACCAAAACGTCTATTCGAATCTTTCCAGTTGTTGTGAATGACAAGAGTGGGAGAAACAATTAAAGTCTTCGGGGAGAAGCGTCAGGGCCATGCAAGACTTCACACAGGTGCCTCCCCACCGCCTCAACACTGGCTCTCTGAGTACCTCCTTGCCGGGACAACTCCAGCTTTGAAAATTGTTGAAAAATACTTCTCCTAGCAAAATTTATAAATGACCTTTATAGAATTATTAACTAACTATTTAACAACATTTTCGTCACCAAAAGGAGAGTTAATACAAAGAAGCACGCTATTCAAGTGCAATAAAAAATAGTTTTTTTAATTTTAACACAAAAAGTAAATGATAGATTTCAATCGGAATAGTTTTCCCTTGATAAGCACTGAATAATGCATAGCTAATGTGATTTTTACATTTTTAGCTCCATTAGTGACAGAAACAGAGGGTGGGGACACAAAAAATTACTCACATTTTCCTGTCTGGTGCTGCCATTTTTAATTTAAATCTACTCGTTGAGCTCTTTCCAACGGTGTATAATAAGCTATAGGTTGTCGACATTTTTCATCCCACCACATTTTACCCTCCCCCCATTTCTCAGAAAAATTTTTGTCAACAACAATCAATATACAGTAGTGTTATGTTGGCCCACATGATGTACAAACACATGGAAAATTTCAAGTCAATAGGTTGAGTGGTTCCAGAGATACAATGCTGTGACAAACGGACAGACAGACAGACAGACAGACAACCGAGTGATATTATAAGGGTCCCTCGTTAGACTATGGACCCTAAAAATCAAATGTTGGCTTTATCTAACCTGGGTGGACCCAGGTTAGTCTCCCATAACCTTGTTGCATATTTGTGTTGTACCATTGTCCGTTGAGGTGAGCATGGGAGTATGATGTGTGGGGGGGGACAGTTAGCTTTCACTCAGCTGGCTGCAAGCCATTGCAGTGAGAGGTTATTTCAAGCCACTGCAGTGTGGGTGATTAGAAACAAAGCACCTGAAATAACCTCACACTGCAGTGTGAGGTTATTTCAGGTGCTTTGTTTCTAATCACTCGGTGTTCAAGTTTTTGTTCGTGGCTATTTCAAAATAAAATATTGTGTCATTTTGCTTTAATTTTAATACTGCTGCCCCTTTGTGTTAATAATGGCATCTACAGGCAAAAGAAACTGCGATGTGTTGTCAATACAAGACAAGATAACAATTATTAACAAATTGGAAAAGGGCGAAACCATTGTATCCCTTGTAAGATTTTTTAACGTTGGAAAAGCAACCAATATCTGACATAAAGAGCAGAAAAAAATGAAATTTTTAAGTTTACTTCAAAGTTAGACAATGAACATGGCTCTAAAAAAAGCTAGTGATGAGAAATTAGATGCTGTTTATTTATGGTTTCTACAAAAGAGAAGTCAAGGCAAACCTATTTCTTGACCTCTGTCATGCAAAAAAGTGTTACAATTGAATCAAAATTTTAAAAGCCCATCTCAATTTAAGGCCGGAACAGGATGGCTGAAAAATTTCAAATCTCGCTATGTATAAAGGAGCTTAAAATTGAAGGAGAAGCTTTATAAAGTGATGTGCTGGAAGCAGGAGCTTTAAAGAGTCTTTTCTGAAAATGGCAGAGGAAGGTTTTCCAAGGATAACGTTTACAATGCAGATGAAACATGTCTTAATTGGAAGTCACTCCCTTATAAATCACTTGGATTACAATGTGAAATGGCTGCTACTCGATTCAAAGCTAACAAACAGCATGTTACAGTTATGGTGTGTGCAAATGAAAGTGGACAGCATGTTTTACCATTGTTTGTGATTGGAAAATGTAAGAATCCAAGATGCTTTAAAGGTGTAACTTGCCTACCAGTACAATATAAAGCACAGAAAAATGCTTGGATGAATTCCAACGTTTTTTTGGATTGTCAAGATTTTATTCCAAGCGTGAAGAGGCATTGAGAAAATGAGGGAAAAGCTGGTAAAGTTTTGCTTATTATCAATAATGCACCATCCCACTCTCCACTTGAAAAACTGAACTCAACTGAAGAGAACTTCATTGTCAGGTTTTTTAACAATAAATGTTACAGCCATGCTGCAGCCAATGGATCAAGGTGTTATAGAAAAACTAAAAAAGATGTACAAAAAAGGTCTTGCATCGCTTGCTGCCACCAGAGGGAGATGAAGAGATTGTAATTGAGTTTTCAAAGAAGCTCAACATTAAGGATTGTTGCTACATGTTAGCAGATGCCTAGAACATGTCGGACAGAAATCTGAAAAGGCATGGCATCCGTTTCTTCAGTGCTGCCGAAGAGACGGTCACACGTGCAAGATTTGAATGAAGACATAGGTAGGATCGTAACTTTATTTCAAGGGATTCCCGGGTTTTCTGAGTGTGAGCAAGATGATGCAGAGGCATGGTTAAACAACAATGCTGATGATCCTGGTTATTCATATTTTAACCGAAGAAATTGTTGCATTAGCATAGGCATACAATGCTAGAAAGGAAGCTTATGCAGCATCAGCCAAAAAAAAAAAAAATAAATAAATAAAATAAAAACCCTCCCATTTCACTCATCTATTCACTCCAAATGCTTGTCCAGCTCAGCCTTAAATTTATTTAAGCTATCAACTTCCACAACAACAGATGGAAGGCTGTTCCAGCAATCAACTAACCACTGGCTAAAGATTTCCACAGATCTATTCTACAACTCTTTCCTCAGTTTGAATCTGTCCCCTCAGGTTCTTAATCAGAGCAAGAGGAAGAATCCTGTCAGCACTGACCTTGCCCAACCTGTGCACTCCTCACCAATCTTGTTGCCCTTCTTTGTATTCATTTTAGCAACTCTACATCCTTCCTAAAATAAGGCCAGACCTGTACACAGTATTCAAGGTGTGGCCTGACCATTGCCTTGTACAATTAGACCAGGTGAACAACGTGCTGACTTTAACCATGGTGATTCTGATGACAACGAAGAAGAGGATGCAGGTCAGCTCATATGGAGTCCTTCACTGGCTAGAAACTGCAATGGCATGGTGTAAGCAACTGTCTGAATGCAGTTCTATGGAGATATTGCTATTAATGAGAATGAGAGAACTTGCCATAAAAAAAAAACAATCTCGCATGGTTCAAAGAAAAATTAAAGATTATATATTTAAAAAAAAAAACCTTCCCAAGATTCACTATACTCTTATTTGTGTACAATTACTTGTTTGTTTTTTCTGTTTATGTAAAAAAAAAACAAAAAAAAACAAAGTGTGATTTATAGTTGAAACCACGTAAAACAAGGTAAGTTCAAAATAACTGTATTATATAACATACATTGTTTCTTCAAAACGTTTTGGTTATTATTTACAAACCATTTCCTAAATCAATTATTTTTTATAATACTTCGTATTTCAAAATACAGTAGGAATAACCTTGCATACAATAATTTAATTGTAAATCTAATTGCACTTTGTTTTGTATGAACTGGGTATTCTCATGTATGTTTGATTATCTGAACTATTTGATTAACCAAACCAACTTTGGTCGCAATTAGTTTGGATAATTGACGTTCTACTGTATTATGTTAGGGTCACCCGGTAAGTTATTACATATACCCATGTGTATTGTGTCTGTAAATTGCGTGTGTTCTCTATTTGATTTGCTTGTTTTGCTAGGTGAAAAATCCTGTTTCTGGGAGAAAAAAACCTTGCTATCTACGCCTGAGACCGACTAACTCAGCCATGGAGTAAAAAAAGCCCATAAAAGTTCGTGTCAATGACTGGATTGGAACTCAGGCCTTTTCCCTCGGTGTGGGGAGAACGGTGACAATACCAATGTGCTATCCGCTCAGACTGAAAGTGGTGCATGTGGGAATAAATGGTTTGTTCAACAAATTTTTGAATACATGCGATATCTTAATTAAGTCAAGCTTGACTGATTTACGTGTACAACCGAGTAAATGTTTCGTGATTGGTGGGAGAAAATACTGTGCAGACTGTGAGCTCATCCGGGCAGAGTGAAAAAGAAAAAGGTCCAAAATTTTGTCATTGGCAATGAAAATTTTATGAACACAACTATATCAAACTATATTCACAAAAAAGCCAAGAAGATATCAATTTTTAATTAAAGATAATTATGAAAATTAACAGACTCTGATACTGTTTTGCAAGTTATTTTAAAATTTGTATTGTTTGAATGTTTAAATAATTTAATGAGAATATTAAAAATTGTTTATTACTTTGACATCGAAAGGTGGTGCACATGCGGCATGTTGCCGGTGCCCATGGCCACTATGCACAGAGGCTTTCATAAAGATTTTTTTTACACAAAACTATTACTTTCACTAAAATTCTCCAGGATTGCTTGTGCAAGCCATGGGATAAACAAGTAATGTGCATTAGATTTGGATAGAAAACCTATATGTAGAAGCTGCTTTTAGCATTAGATTAGCAAATGATGCAAGAAAGCAAGCTTTTACAGCATCAGCCAAAAAAAAAAAAAAAAAACTACAACCCATTTCACATATTCATTCCCTCCAATAGTCTGTATAGTTCTTCCTTCATTTTATTTAAGCTAACAACAACAGATGGAGATTTGTTTGAACAATCAACCACCCACTGGCTAAAGGCAAACATCTGTACATCTATTCTGCAACCGTCCTTCCTTAATTTGAATTTTTGCCCCCTCATGTGTGTGGTCTGAGCAAGAGGAAAAATCCCATCAGCATTGAGCTTGTTCAATCCATTTAAAGCCTTAAACACTTCAATCAGATAACCTCACAAGTGCCTAGTCTTCAGACACTGCAATTTGCAGAACTGAAGCCTTTCTTGGTAATAGTATCCCTTTGTTTGCCTTACGAATCTTGTTGCCCTTCTCTGTACTCGTTCCAGCAGCCAACATCCTACCTCAAATGAGGCTTCTAGACCAGTCTACAAAACCCCATGAGCTGTTCTGGCAGCCTGCCTGCATTGCTCAGAGAACTTCACCTCTGACTGCATAATTACCCCATGTCATTTTCTTTTTTGACTGTCTCAAGTGTAGTATCACACAGTATGTTACTCTGGGGTTACTGTCACCCATATGCAGTATGGGTGGCAGTAACAAAGGCTGGCAGGGTGTTGGCACTACCTTGCCAACCTTTGTATCATCTACAAACTTGGACATTAATCCTGATTGTACAGGATTCTTCTCCAATTTGTACAGCAGTCTTAATTGCAACAGTATCAAATGCTCTCCTGAAATCCAAGTATATAATATAAAAATTATTTTTTGCATCCAGTTCCTTTGTGACCACATTATAGTATCCAATCAAATTGATCAAACAAGATTTCCCTTAACCCATGCTGTGTCTAAATATAACTGCAACCTTGTCTAGATGATCCTGCATTACTTCTTTTATCAGCCATTATTTTCCCTGGAACAGAAGTTAAACTAACAGGTCTGTAATTGCTCGTGTCACCTGTTGATCCCCCTTTGAAAATTGGGGATACACTTGTACATCTCCAGTCTGCGGGAACCTTCCCTGAACCCAAGGATGCCCTTATAATTATGGGTAAGGGTTTGCTTATTTCCTATGCTGCCTCCCTTAACTGGATAGATCCCACCCACCTCAGGTGCCTTTCATATGTTTAACTTCAACAATTTCTTTCTCTCACTTATTACATTAAAAATCATTAATTTCCCAGTTAGTTTGATAAACTCCCAGCATCCCCTTCTCTAAAGAATTTCTCATGCGGGAATGTAGGTGCACAATTTAGTTTGCCAGCAACCTGAGCAGGACCAATACAATTCATCCCCTTCCTTCTAGTGTTTACATAATTAAAGAAGTCTACTGTTTTTCTTTGCATCGTTCAACAAAGATTTCTTGCAATTTGTCTTCGCTTGCCTAACCTCCTTTGTGACTTGATTACAAACTAATTTATATCTACGATAGGCTTCTGTGTCGCCTGATAATTTATATGCATCCCATGCATTTTTCTTCTCTGCCACGAGTTTAATCAGTTCATCTGACATCCATTGATGCGTATACTTTGAAGAGTATTTTTGTTGGTATGAAAGGTCTAGTAACTTCTGTGATTAATTCCTTGAAAGCTTCCTATTTAGATAAGATACTGTGTTACTAACAAAAATGCACTTTTTTGTTATGATTATTGGTTTGGCTATAATAACTACTTAAGTTAAGTTAGGTTAGGTTAGTTTGTATTAAGTGCCAAAGCAACTAAGGTTATGAAACATCAATATATTGTGTAATTGTGTGTGTTCTTTGGTCAAAACATGGACATAAAACCCAAGTTTCAGGAAGAAAGCCAAGCATCTCTCACCTGATACTAATTTGGTCATGTGACATTAATTCTTAAAAATTCCTCACATCACTGAAGGGATTTGAACTCATGGCTTTTCCATCCAGTGTGGGATGGTGATTATAAAAACTGTGCCAGCTGTAATGGCATTAAAATTGCAAAGAATTGTTAGCAAATTTTGTAACTGGTGATTGATTCAAGTTTTCGAGAACTTTACAAACAAGCAAAGCAAATGAGAAGATTCTACAAATAATTTCCCACACCATACGTGCATATAACACTATGCTTCTGCTGTTTCACCCAGATGTACTTCCCTCACCTTATCTTGACAAATTTTATGAATATCACCACAAACAGCATGAAGATAGTGACTAGACAACCAATAGGTTGTCTAGTAGACTATCCAGCAGCCGGCCTGCAAACACTGTTTTAGAGTTGCATCTTCAAAATGTAAGGAAGATTGGATCTCACCATGATGTCCATCATAACTTCAAAAGACATCTCATACTGCATGAGGAATACTGCATAAGGATGGGGAATGGTTGTGAGAGCTTTGCTCTAAAGACCAAACATGGGTTCAACACTTCAAGCTTCTAACCAGCAAAGTGGTAGTATTGCATCAGTTGATGAGAGTAATCTACCACCTAATACTAATCGGTAAAACAGAGGGCAGTATACCTGTGTGGTGTGGATGCCACATCTTGACCACTGCTTGTTGGTTTGCACCTGGGTGGTCAACTCCAGTATACGGTGATATTTTTCAGGACTTGTACATAGGGGTTAAACTCAGGGTTACTAACAGTCTCACCATCATGAATTTGCAAGCAGGGTATTTGGTTTTGACAAAACGACCGGACTATGCCGAAATTTAGTCCACTTGACTCAAGCATCACCTGAATATCAGTTCCATAAGCATTTTTGCAAGCCCAGCTTGTCATACCTGAGAGAATGTTTGTGACACAGCCTCCAGGACCTGTTTTGAGATCCAAATATGGTTTTTGCCATAATGGTGAGGCCTCTTTCACAGAGGAATGAAGCTTAAGCAGAGAATTTTATGGCATATCGAATTTATATCATAAAATTATTTTATGCATAAATTGTATATGCCATAAAATTATTTTATGCATAAATTGTATATGCCATAAAATTTTCTTATGTTTATTAAATAATTCTCCACTTAGTTACGTGGTGGATTCTTGCAGCCACTGACTAAATACAGAACAATAACTTAAAAGCTAAGTTTCTATTATAATGTTTCTAAGCATTTGCAGAGAGCTTAAAACAAAAGCATACTTTGACTTTTTTGATGCATCCTGTATTTCTTCGCTTTGGTGGTGATGAGAATTAAACCAAAGCCTTTTTCCACACTGTATGCGTGTGTAAAGAGAGAGAAGAGAACAGAAATGCTATCCAATGCACTACTTTCAAAGTTTCTGCTAACTGGCACCTAGGATGTTGTTAATATTTGTGTTAAAGCCTTTGCCTGTAAAAAAAAATCTAAGCACAAACTTTCAGTACCTTTCAAAGACAATCTGAGAATTGGTTAGATATTAAAAATTGCATTTTTATGAAAACATTGTCGAGCAACAAGTGATGAATCTGCTTGAGAAACCAGCAGTACTGCAGAGACATCCACCTGTACAAATAATTTTTTGAAATAGTCCATTTTCTTTTGTGATCAATTTACAGCCTAGGAAAGTTGATAGTGTTATTTCTTTTGAGAAATTCTTGAATTTTTAATAGATTAATTTATAGTACTTTACAGGGTGCAAGGAGCTCTTCACTGTTTATCTTCTTTTTTTTTTTTTTTTTGTTTTTAAACAAGATACAAAAACAGTATTGTCACAAAATCTGTCATTATTGTTTGCCCAAAAAATAAAAGGAAGAAATATATGTAGCCATGTTATAAACTTTTGGGGTTGTTATTATTTTATGTCCTATTGACAAGTGCTCTCCATTTCACTCAATCTTTCATTCCATTTCAGAACTCCTGCAAAGATATCCCAGTGGTGTTTTTGATCTCATCCAGCCATCTTAAACATTGTTGTCCTCTTCTACTTCCTTCAGTCTTCCCAAGCATAACTACCTCCTCCAAGGAATTGCATGTATTACATGTCCCAGCAAGAATGCTTGACTATCATGGCATCAAGGGAAGAAGCAGGATTCACCTGGTCCAGTTAGATATCTAGAGCAGCCTTCTCCAGATCCATAGTTTGAAGGAATCAATATTTTTCCTCTTGCTCTTCCTCCAAGTCCAGCTCTCATAACCATACATTACCACAGGAAAAAAATCAGGGCTTGTACTATTCTAATCTCAGTTGGTAATGATACATCCTTATCCTTCATGATCTGTGAGTGCTTTCCTTCCTATAGTTAATCTACATTGTTCATCCTTATTAATTCTGGAATTCAAGAGAGCAAAATTATCTACCACCTCTATTTGATCTTCCTGAATGTTACCATGGAGCATCTCAGTTGACATCACCTATCTTTCTTGAAGTTCAGCAAGAGTCCAGACTTTGCAGTTTTTTGTTTGACTCTCTTAAGAAGTTTTATCATCCTTTCATTACTTTCAGCTAATAAGATAGTATTCATCTACACATCTCAAATTATTCATGCATCAACATCTTCTAAAGTTAGGATTGGAAAAAAAAAATTAATAAAAAACATTCATGTGCAGCTGTATCAATTATAAGCTTCTAATTTTGGTATAATATCAATGTTATTGTGACCATTCACAGTGTCATTACAGAAGAGTCAAAGATGTACTTTTGAAATGTTGTGTCTTGCTACAATACCGGTCATATTCTCAAAAACAGCACTCATAGCAAATGTCAGATTTAGGTAGTCTGAGGCCGTGGTGCACATAAACTTTACTCCTAACTGTAAACATTGATATTGGGGGAAGGGGCTGTAATCTTGGGGCCCCCTTGACCAAATGTGTCATTGCAGACCAGTAAATCCAACCTTCCTTATTTAGGTATGAGGAAATGGAAAACAAAAAGGCATAAATGTGGTATCCAAATATGGTTTTGCCTACTTCTTCAGGTCACTTTACAGGAAACATGAAATACAAAAGGTGATTCAAATTCAACATAGGATGGATATTATGCAAAACCAGATGATAACCTTGTTCGGGTTATTAATTAAAGTCTGTTGGAAACACTGAGTACCCACATGGTACCATCTACTGGTGTTACTTAAAAACAATTTAAGATGGTGGTATCCTTGTGGTCATGCACCAAGGTACATATTTTTGAATGCAAAAATAATCTGCTGAAATCTATTACAGAATTTTGACAAGTCTACAAGTGGGGTGAATAAGTTTAAGATGGGATTGAAAGTGTCAAGAACTATCCTCAACCAAGAAAAGTGCACTGAATCAGGGCATCAGAAGTCATGGTGGCAGTGGAAGAGCTCATATGAGGAAACCATCACATTACTATTGAAGACAGTTGGGCACTTTTTATTATGAATAGAAAAGATGATCACAAAGCCTGAATGATAGGAAATGCCATAATGATATTATTGATGTTCCCTTGAAAATCTGATAATTATAGATATTCCTCTGAAAATTTCATTAGAAATATGACTTATGCTGCAAACATTTACAGTGTCAAAAATGCTGGAACTGTTAATACTGTCTAGAATACATGACCTTCTTATCCTAATCAAGACAAAAACAATGACTAAGCAGAAAACATTCACTCTACAAAACCTAGCAAAATAAAATAATATCAGGTACTTCAGCAATCAAAGCAGAGGTGGCAGTATTACCATCATGATGAAAGGTCACTTATGTGAACCAATGAACACATATGTCCATCAAAAAATTTTGAAGCAGTTCACTATAGAGTCAAAATTGATCAAATGGAGCTTAATATCATCAGAATGTACTTCAAAATCTGTGTTTTGAGGTATGCCTGGAATTGGTTACGTGTACCCTAATTGTAATTGGTTGAGTAAAACTTTGTCATCACAGCAGGGGTGATCCAAACCTACCAGTATCACACTATCAGAGAAACTATTAAAAAAATCATCTAGTGTATCTTAACCTGAAATGAAATATGATGACACCCTACAAGACATATGAATCTACTTGACCAAATTTATGGCAATTCAAAATCAAACCAAACCATTCACAAACCTGTTTGCAAAGCCCTTCTATTTGTACAAAGATATAGTGACATTGTAAGAAAAAAAAAAGTCAAAGTAAATAAGTCAAATACAGTGACTCCCGTATCTGCAGGAGGGTATGTTCCAAGACCTACTGTGGATGGCTGAAACCGTGGATATAAGCAAATACCTGCTAACCCCATATATAATGTGATTTTCTTGTACATATATATGTACAATAAAGTTTAATTGATAAATTAAATGCACAGTAAGACGTTACCAACATTAAATACGGTAATAATAAAGTACAGCAGACTCTCGATTTACCGGGACACTTCAAGACTCCAAATTAAAAAAAAAAAAAAAAAATCAACCAGAAATCATAAAATTCAATTAATAACTAGAATAGGTATAAACAGATATTTTGCAAGTCGCAAATAAGCAACAAGAACTGGTGTTATAAGTCGTCATTGGGAGATTAGTGTATTTATTATCTTGCAACCCCCACTGTCTTCACACCTACCGCTCAAAACAAAAAAAAAAAAAAAAAAAGAGACCAAATGTTTAGTTTGATTTAGTGCATTGCATCAATTGTTGTGTTCCGTTGCATCGCAAATTGTTATTTATGTCAGAAGTTTTTTTATTTTTTATTTTATAGTAACTATTTTTTTTTGTTTAGAAATCGCGAAAATGATGAGCAAACACAAGAGTTATGCTTTCAAATTAAACAAAAACTTGAAATTATTCAAAAGTTTGAAAATAGTGCATCCGTTAAATCTCTAAAGAACTATTATAATGTTGGTGACCAAACAATATGCTACATTGTAAAAAATAAAGGGAAGCTATTCGATTTAAAATCAACATCATAAAAAATAAAGGGAAGCATCGTATTGGACACGAGTAGTATGTGTTAAGTTTTTACATTTTTTTTTTCCCATGGTTAATCGCAGGTAATTGAATCAGTGGATACGAGGGCACAACTGTATTTCAAAAATCAAGACTGCACACACATCAAATACCTTCTTCTTCTTTTTTTTTTTATATGGAAGGCTTCCATAAAGTCAATCTGTTTCTAGCGATGAGCTATACATAATATCTTGGGATTGTCTCCCTTGAATTTATGGTTCTCATTGAACCCTCTGATGGATATGCTCATCTATCCTCTTCCAAAAGGGTTGCCCTACGTTTTTCCCTACAAATTTACTGCACTCATCCGTGTTAAATTCAGATATTTTTTTAGCAGGTAGGAAGTAGGCAAAGACCCCAGAAAAGTACGCATAATTAGATTAAATCAATCTAAATTATGATCTAAAAATGCAGTAGTGTGTTTATTTAATCACACTGTTTATTCCTGTGTTCACCAATATGTCCTTCAAATCATTTGTTTTGAATAAGAAAATAACACTAAAAATTAGGATGAAAGTTACACCAGCATATCATGAATGAAGGACATTCGAAAACATCTATTGAAGGCCTTTCAGAATACTGTTAACACTCATTTAAAGTTATTTTTATATATTTTTTTGGCATTAAAAACAATATAATAATTTAAACTGATTTTTGGTAAGCTATCAAGCCCATCTTGTATGTGTGACTTGAGGGTTTTTTGTCTTGATATATGTATACACATATCTACAGGGGACCCCCGCTTTACATGATTAACACATTTTTTCAAATTAGCAGGTCTTATAAATTGTTAACAAAATTTATTTAACACAGATTAAAATTCACTTAATATGGTCATTTTCCAGATAGCTGTTCAACATGAGAGCTGTGTGGAAAAATCTTCTGCCTCATTGTGCAAACGATTTCGTAGGCTTTAGTCAGCAAGTAACTACTGTTGCTGAAGAAATAGCGAACATCGAGCAAGAAACTAGGCTTTAATGAAGTAGACACCACAAATGTTCGGGAGTTATTAGACTCACATTCCGAAGAATTGAGTGATAATATCCTCCTTAATATTGACCTCAATGTGTGCATGAAGACGATGACTGCAACGAGGAAAAAAAAATGCACCAATCAAGGAGATCACTTTAAAGGAATTCCAAGAACTGTTTCGCACTGCTGAAATTTTAAAACAACTTATGAATTTCAATCCTAACCTCGATTGCAACGCTGAAACAGACCTGATTTGAGCTGTTAAAGTGCTCAAGGTATGCTGAGTGTCAAAGTGTTTTTTTGTCTTGATATATATATATACAGGGAAACCCCGTTTTACACGGTTCCAATTAACACTTTTTTCGAATTGGCATGGCTTATAAATTGTTAATAAAATTTATTTAATACAGATTAAAATTCACTTAACATGGTCATTTTTTAGATAGTTGCTCAGCACGAGAGCTGTGGGGAAAAATCTTCTGCCTCATTGTGCAAACGATTTCGTAGTATGCCGAGAAAAGAAACAAAAGAGCATTCAAACTACGGTACTTTGGACAAATATTTATCACAGAAGTAAATTATATACATGAACTACATAATAAACTGAATTGTTTCAAACAAATTTGTTCTCCTTTACAGTTATATTGGCAGTAACACAGTTATTTTAAAAATTTTTGTAAGGATTTTGAAAGCCCGTTGGATGAATTACAGTATTTTACATTGGTTATTGATTAACACGTTTTCACTTAACATGGCATCTTCATGGGATACATTAACTGTGTAAAGCAGGGGTTTCCTGTATGTGTATATATATATATATACACAGGTAGTTCTAGACTTTACGAGCTAATTCATTCCTATCATGTGCTCGTCAAGTGGGAATTAATCCCATAGACATAATGTTAAAAATAGGGGTTACTTTCTCGACAATGAAATTAGTTAGCTGATTAGTTTGTTTAAAACAATGATTGATTTATCCAAAGAAATTAAAACATAGCCTGTAAAATCAAGCAAATTATAATAATAAAGAAATTATTTATGATTTACAAATTTTAAAGAATGTTTATTCTTCATCATTGACTAAATGCACACTTGCTGATCACTTATTATTGGCTTGGCACTTGTTGGTTTGTTGCACAAGAAGTCGTCTTCTTCAGAAATGCTTCAAGAGGCATTTGTTTCCCAGATAATCTTCTATTTTCTTTATAAATTTCAATAGATGCATAATCATTTTTTAATGGAACGCACAAATTGCAACTAACACGATTTGTGCAGAGTAAGTTTATGAAGCTTAAAAAATAAAGGAATGAAGAGAATTCTGAAAATTTATTTATGTTTTTTATATGATTCACCATAATAATGCAAAAAACCACACAATTCAAGCCATCGGTATTTTCGCAAATGTAATAACATCGAGTTTACTACCCATTTATAACTGCTTGCAGTAACAGAAAAGCCCAATAAACCGGAAAGTGCAAATTGTTTTTATTGTTTTATGGTTGTGATCTCCAGAAATGTGCTTTAGAAAAATATCACAAAGCCATTCAAAATTGGTTTTTATAACAGAACATATGATAACGATGAAAGTGTAGTGCATTTTAGTGATTTGAATTGGTAACAAATACATTTTGCACTATAAAAATGACCTTTTAGAGTTATATAGCGAAAATTTCAACTTCCGAGGTTTGGAACGAATTACCAAAAAACAATGTGTTATTGGGTTCATATTATGATATTTTCACGATATGATGGTGTCTCTGGAATGGATTAATATCATAAAGCTGGGTACACTGTATTGTATAGCTATGTGGGTGGTTTGAAATGTGGTATTTATGAATGTCTAACATTCATTTTTTGCAATTAATGTTCATATTTCGATTTTGTTGATACTTGATATTTTGAATAAAAAAAAAAAAAAATAACTCATAAACCCGGGAACTAGTAAAGCAAAAACTGCCTCTGTGTGTGTTTTTTTAAATTTAAAGTAGCTTCTGTTTGGTTTCCTCAAAATGTTATCTTTCTATAGAATGTATGGTAGCGTACTTATTCTATGATTGTTGGAATATGTGAATCTCCTACCACTTTGACAGATGTATCAGGGCAAGCTTTTCTATTAAGTCTATTGAACATTGCTTTTTTTTTTTTTTTTTTTTTTTATGTGAACCCCAAACACGAGAGGTATTAGAACCTATAGTACTTAGTACCGTGCTTGGGTTGGAGGTAGAGAACACAAAAGAAGATATTTGTTGACATTGGACTTAAACTTCTGTAGATTGTAATTTTCAGGAAATACATATGAAGGAAGGTTGTTCCAGAAAACGGCAGTTGAATGAATAAATGAGGAAGATGAAAAGTTGGTTCTGTGGGTTTGAAGTTGGACAGTAAATGGATGTTGGCTGGTGGCGGCACGTGTTCGGACTGTTTTGAAAGAGGGAGCAGGAATTATAGAAGCCAATTCAGAAGAACAGTGCCCATGGAAGTATCTGTAGAAGAGGCATGCAGCAGAAACGGTACGTCTATGAGAAAGCGAGTGGAGAGACTCTGTTAGAGATGAATCATTAATTAACCTAACTGCCCTCTTCTGAATGGAATCAAGAAGCCTGAGAGAGGTTTTGAGGGCACCACCCCAGATGTGGGAACAATATTCCATGGCAGGGTGGATTTGCGATTTATACAGAGTGAGCAGCTGTTTTGGAAGAAAAGTCTTGATGCTCCAGGTCTTTTTCATTTTCTACCACCTTAAGTGTAGTACCACACAGTTGGTACGTTTCTCTGGGGTTACTTCTACCCATATGCAGTACTTTGCATTTGTCAAGGTTAAACTTCAGTTGCCACTTCTTAGCCCATCTGCCCAAATTATCTAGATCCTGTTGCAGTAGCACACTGCCATTACTGTCATTAACAACCCTGCCAACCTTTGTTGATGGTTGGTGGTTAATTGATTTCTCCATTACTTTAGAAAGAGTAGAAGTAATTGCAATGGGACGATAATTGGATGGAGAGATTTGTCACCCTTTTTAGGAACTGGCTGGATATGAGCAAATTTCCAGCTGAAGGAAAAACACCTTTGGAATAAGAAAGTGAAAAAAGACGGCAAAGAATAGGAGTAAGTTCAGGAGCACAGGTTTTGAGAACAAGTGGATTTTTTTTTTTTTTTTTTTTTGATTTGGTAGTTGTTGGCGCATCGGCTTCTGTGGCCATATTGCACCTCCGAAGGTTTTTGCAGTACTTTGATCCAAGCCCGAGGCGGGAATCGAACCCGCGACCTTTGGGTTGCCGGGCAGGTACTTTACCCACTCGGCTAGCCCGGTCGGCTAGAACAAGTGGAGAAATACCATCAGGACCTGGAGCATCAAGATTCATCAAAATCCTTCTGATATCTTTTTGACGGAAGACCACAGGAGGCATTGAATAGAGCGTGTTGGGAATGGTGGGAGGTGTTTTACCAAGATCATTAATACATGAGCTGGAAGAAAAATGGGATGCTAGCAGGTCAGCTTTATCCTTGGCTGAAGTGACAACAGAACCATCTGGTTTGGACAGAGGTGGGAGCAGAGATGGGCAAAAGTTGCGGCCAATAGCTTTGGCAAGAGACCAGAATGCTTGGCTACCATTAGGGCAAGAAGCAAGTTTTCTGCTCTTAGCCTGTTCAAACTCTAGTTTGGACTGATTAATAACTGCTTTACAATTGTTGCGAGCTTTGGTGTAGGCAGAAAATGAAACTGAAGAATTACAAACAAGCCAATTACGATATGCAACATTCTTCTCTTCAACAGCCTTAGCACATTTATTGGAAAACCAAGGTTTAGATAAAGGACGAGATTTTAAAGTGGAGTGTGGGATAAAGGATTTCATTCCTGCAAGAATAATTTCACTGACACGATCTGGGCAAATGTTGACATCAGAAGTTTTGAAATAGTAATCCGACCATGGAAAAGAAGAAAAGAAGTCTCACAGGTCATCCCATTTTGCATTCTTGTAATGCCAAACAACACGAGGTTGGGAATAGCCATAAGATAAAGGTTCCATTGGAGAAGAGACAATCACCAAGTTGAGATCTGAAGTACCTAAAGGACCTCTCACTTCGACCGTGTACTTAGAAGGGTTGTTCGTCAGAAAAAGATCAAGCGTATTGGCTGTATGATTAGGATTGTCCGGTATTCTTGTAGGTAAATGAACAATCTGTGCTAGGCCATTAGTAATTGCAAAAGCCTCAGCATCTCGACCTGCTGGGTCAGTGTGACTAGAAAATGGAAGACAGCTGGAGTTGTGAACATTAAAATCACCAAGGAAAATTACCTCACTGTTAGGAAAGTTGGACCGGAGAAAGTCAAGTTGCAAAGAGAGGAAGTCAAAGAGCTCCAAGTGATTAGTGGAGTTGGGAGAATGGTAGAGACAACAGATGAATTTGACACAGTGAGGTAGAGAAATTTTAAGCCAGAGAAGATCAAAGAGAGGAGATTCCAAATTGCGAAGTCTCTGACAGGGAATATCAGAACGGACATATGCACATGTACCACCTTTGAGGCGAAAGGAATCATATAACGAATAATTTGGGCATCTCAGATGAGCAGTAGTTGAATAAACCGGGTTTGGCAGACTGCAAGTGGAAATGGACATCGTTGAGATTAGAATTGAGACCACGTATATTTGTGAAATGAATTAGGAAGTGCTTGGGAGGTTTAGATCTTTTCGCAGATAAGCTTGCTCTATTAGTTTGACAATTCATGGTGTATTCAATAGTAAGAAAAAGTGGGTGGGACATGCTGTATGAAGTAATGATATTTTAGATATGGCGTACACGTGGTAAGAATATACCCAGATCCTTGACATAATGTGGCCTCGACGATGCTCCCCACATACACACTACTCGGACTCCCTCCAGTCACTATCTGGCAGAGTAGAGTTAGCAAGATTATACACTAGCTGATCCAGAAGCTTCCTAGAGAGTTACCAATAGGTTCGGTCCAGTGTACTAACTAGCGGCCGGCCTGCGAACACCGTTTAGCGCCGTACCCTCGAAATGTAAGGAATATTGGATCTCGCCACGACGTTCATCATAACCTCAAAAGTCATCAATCGTACTGCATGATGGAAGAGATAGGGAAAGGTTGACCGGAACTTAGGTCTAGAGACTAAACATGGGCTCCACCACTTCAAGCCTCCAATAAGCAAAGTGGTGGTATTTCACCGGTTGATGAGAGTCATCTACCACTTAGTACTGCCTGGTAACATAGAGGGGCGGCGTTCCTCCATGTGGTGTGGGCGCCACACCTCGACCGACCCCTGCTTACGTTGGTTCACACCTGGGTGGTCACCCTCCATGTACTTGTGCATGGAGGTTATACCCAGGATTACTAACAGTCCTACCATCGTGAAGGTGCAAGCAGAGGATTTGGCTGTCACAGAGCATCCAGACTTCGCCGAAATTGGGTCCACTTGACTTGAGTGTTACCCGAATATCAGTTCCATCAGCGTTTTAGACTCCCAGGTAGCAAGTACAGCTTGTCTGGCATATCTGAGAGAATGTCTGTGACAACCTCAAGGACCAAATTTGTCCATGATCTTCCTTTGGAGTACAGGGTTTACATCTGCATGTTGCTCCTTCCATTGAAACTTACTCTCTACCTCTCTCCAAAGTGGCTCATTCATTGGAATTGCAGCTTGTACTGTTGAAATAATCATACTATCTTAGTTTATTTATCAAAATAAACTAAGCTTTTGTTATTAATAAACAAATGTGAAATGATAAGTCTCTTTCAATTGCACTAGTTTCTCATTTCAGATTGTGCTATGAGTGCAGCAAGATGTTACATGAGAAATGTGCAATTGAAAAAACTTAACACAAAAAATTAGACACTAAAATATCTCTCATGTCGCATCATGCCATCACTCATACTGATAGCTTGTGAAGCTACCACTATGAGTTGCCTTTACATTACAAATAAGCAGCTCTTCCATAAAAGAACATACAAGGGATGATCATTTAATTTGAAGACTAGTGCAAGGTTTTATAATTACCACACAAACTTTCCATAACTGCCGCTAGAGGTGCTCTCACTGATTGCTATTAAGCAGACTGTGTGCATGCCAGTACTTGTTGAGCTGGTGTTACATGAAGAGTTTTTTAGCCATGTGTCACAGATGATCATTTTGAGGCAAGTGTCATGTTGAACATATAGAATGAACAGCGATATGTGACTCATTATTGTGTCAGACAGAGCTCAAATGCATCGGAAACAGTTAAAGGGATGAATGAAGCATATGGTAATGAGGTAGGAAGGCCATATTCCAGTGTGACCGAACTTTGTGGTGTGAAGAGTGCTTTCTCCAAGCCAATGCCAGGCCCCAGAAGGCTAATTTTGTGTAGGAAGTGATCACTGCCACAGATGCTGAGGTTTTTCCACATTCCCCTTATTCACCGAACTTTGCCTCATGTGATTTCTCCTTGTTTCCAAGTCTGAAGAAAGCTCTGTTGTTTGTTTGGTTTTTAGGAGCATTAGCAATTAAGGCCATATTGCTCCGGGGATATGCGGTGGTCATTCCCTGACCTTTCCGCATCTTCCGTATTTGGTGGTCATGGGCGTGAACCCTGGTCTAATCAAGAAGCGTGTGCTACGCACTGCTGCTCTTGCCCACCTGGCTACGGAGGCACCAGAAAGCTCTGAAATGAAAGTGTTTCACGTCTGACACAATAATCATAGCAGAGCTGCAACGGAAGCACTTCGCAGTCTTTTGAAAAATGGCTCGCAAGAAGCATTTAATTATGGGTATGACGGTGGAGAAAGTGTGTAAAGTTCAAGGGAGAGTATTTTGAGAAAGAGAAATCCATAGAAGATTCAGATGATGACAATTAAGATAAGATCTTGCACCAGTCCATGAATTAAGTGATCACCCCTCATATAATGGTATGCATAACATCTGCATGTTGTGCAGTCTGAAAAATCTGGAATAACTTGGGGGTCTACTCCCTCTACTGAGATTAGCTAACCACTGCACCAACTGAGGTGACACAATAACAATAGCAGAGAATGGGATTCAAATTCAGATATTTCCAGAGAATGGTTGTTGTTGTTGTTGTTTATTTGGTTTTTTAGGAGCATTAGCAACTAAGGCCATATTGCTCCGGGATATGCGGTGGTCATACCCTGCCCTTTCCGCATCCTCCGTATTTGGTGGTGACGGGCTCGAACCCCGGTCTAATCAAGAAGCGTGTGCCCAGAGAATGGAAGAAACATTATATAGTCACGTACAAAAAAAGCAGCATTATATTAGTATTAATAAAGGTAAACTGATGCAAGGAAGCTAAGCTTATTCGGCATTAGCCTTAAAAAAAGTCACCTGGTTTTGCTTTGCTGTCTATTCAACCTTTCTTAAATTGACATTAGCTTTTCAATTTTACAAAGTCAGGTGGTAATTTATTCCAAGTTAAAAATCTTTTCCTTTAAAAAGAATATTTTTATATTCAGGCTACACTTTTGAGATAATTTGTTGTAAGACTGTCAAATACTCCTATGCCTTTTTCAATTACATTAAGATTGTTGCTTACCAAGTAATAACAGATTATTATCCATTATTACTTGGTAAGCAACAAACTTAATTTCTTCTTGATTTATTATTAATTGAAAGACGTGCAATTTCACACATTAGCAGAAGATATATAAGTAAAAACTCTTGGTTATGGTTACCAATGTTCTTCGTGCTTTGTTTTTATTTAACGTGGTCCAGACCAGTATCTGCACTTTCTGGTGAATTTTATTTTATCCAAATTTACTTTTTTCATCATATTTCTTTATAAGCATTATTCCTTATCACTAAGGTAAAAGACAGAGTACTGTAGACAGAGCGATTATTCTTTCTTTTATTTAGGAATAATGGGTACTCGAGAATTTCTACCACAAGAGAATTCCCAAATTGTAATTTTCTGATGATTCCCAATTTCAAAATTCAATTTTCTGATTTTGTAAAGTTATTTTATTTAGTAAGGTTCATTCTTAAGTTTTTTAAGTAATAGATTAATTTTTGTTATCTGTAACACAAGTGGCATGATCAGAAGGTTCAGAAAAAGAACTAAACTTGGGAAGTGATGAAGCTAACCAACTATTTGATTACATCTCCTTTTATGTAATCTTCTTGACAGTATATACACCGATTCAAATGCTTCTATAACTTCTTGAAGTATTTCTGATTTGCTTCTTTTGGAATTGCCGATAGTTATTGTGTCTCATTCTGAATAATTTTCTTAGTATTTCATATTTATGATGTTTTAAGGTGGTTAGTTAGTTAGTTAGTTAGTTAGTTAGAAGTTTAATGGCGCATCAGCATCTAAGGCTATCGTGCGCCAAGTTTTAAGGTGGCCTTGAGCTTGGGTGGTGGGGGAAATCACAAGGAGCTAAACCTGGTGAGTATGGGGGAGGAGACTAAAGCGATGAAGTGCTTCACATGAAATCCTTGAATGGAAAGCACTGAGGTGCAGGGGCATGGTCGTGATGCAAGTGCCAATTCCTGGAAGCCCACAATTCCAGCTGTTTTCTTTTCTTTCTCTTCTGTTCTCTTTTTTATATTTTTCCATTGTGCAATGACTGTAGAACTGATTTAGAGCAGTGTTTCTCAACCTGTGGTCTGTGGGAAGGTAAATTTTATTGTAAGTACAAAATATAATCACAAATAAAATTAAAATTGGCAATCAACTATTTACTTTGTTGTCACAAATCAAGAGGTATCCCTTACAATGTAAGGTATACCTCCTGATTGGAAGTAAGGCTTATAATGTAAGACATTGTGTGTTGCCAGCACACTGTTGGTGAGGCCAGAAGCTTTCATCTGTCACAGTCGATCGCCAGCTTCTGAGCATGTAATATGTATTAGATTTGTTTTTGTGTATTTGTAAAGTATTTTTTACATTTTCACAAAACTAGTGTGTGAGAATAACTTAAAATTTGTAGTGATTGTTGTTGTTATTTGGTTTTTAGGAGCATTAACAACTACGGCCATATTGATATGCGGTGGTCATTGCCTGACCTTTCCGCATCCTCCATATTTGGTGGTCACAGGCTCAAACCCTGGTCTAATCAAGAAGCATGTGCTACGCCCTGCTGCTCCTGGCTACAGAGGCGCCAATTTGTAGTGATTATTTGATTGTATATGTTGAGTGAGTTTTTTTAGTATAATTTAAATTATATTTAATTAATAAGTGGTATTTTGTTTGAGATTGGAATTATTTATTTTAGGAATTTAATATCAGCCCTATACTCAGTATAGTATACTGAACAACACGGATAAGTGGCTAAAAACAGGATTTTTGAAATGTCAACCCAATACTAGTTTTTTCATAGACGTAAAAAAAAACCTACCCAGTGGGCCACAGTAAGTAAAGAATCCTTGAAGTGGTCTGTGAATGATAAAAGGTTGAGAAGCACTGCTTTAGAGTATTCTTGGTTTACTGTTTGACTGCAATGGGTGAATTCATAATGAACAACATCCCGGGAGACAAAAAAATATATGATAACCATGATCAAGGCTGCTTTTTTTTTTTTTTTTGGACATTGGAGAAGACAGTCTTCCACTAAGAGGATTGGGCCTTTGTTTACTGGCCTTAGTCTCATGAGTCATCACCAATAATGGTGCAAGAAAAAAAAGTGTGGATCAGCAGCATGTTGTCAGAGATCCCAACACGCAAGAACTCACTGCTCTTGGTGATCATGAGTAAAGGTGCAAAATGCATTGCATTCCCAAATCTTATGATAAAATTGAGTGCCACATCCCATAAGAAATACCAATTTCACCAGAAAATTTGTGGATAGTTAAGCATCAATCACTCTCGATCAGATCATGAACAAATGAATCAGTGGTTTTCGAAGTTGAAGCGCAGCCAGAGATAGCATCATCTTTGATGGACAAGTGGCCCTCTTTATATTTCTGAAAACCACAGTAAAGCCTTCAACCACATAGCATTTCTCTAAAAGCTGTTTTTAACATTTTGTGGGTTTCTGTTGCACTTTTCTCTAATTTTAAACAAAAAAAAAAAAAAACTGATGCAGATTTGCTGATCAGATAAAATCACTTGTTTTAAAATGTGATGAAACACACAAAACACCTTCTATTCAATGTGTGCTAATTCAGCTGTCTGCACATAAACATGTGATTCAACCATTATGTCTAGATGAGTCAATGAGCATATTGTGACATATCTCAACTTGTCATGGTACTGCAATTTCAATTCAAAGTCAGTCTCCAAACTTTCTGATCTTTTATTAATTTCTGTAATAGTAAAATTTTACAATAGTTAAATATATGGTAAAGTTATTTTTGGCACTGAAATTTAATTCTTACCTTAATAATAGTTGCTACAAAGTAGACTTCAAATGGTTCAACACATGATATCATGCCTCAGATGATAACAGTCGTGGGCAATCCCCTGAATCACAAATTCATTGTTTGTACAACCTGTGGCAGATATTCCAAGGTCAATCTGATAGATAATCCTAGTTAAACTGAAGATTGTCTTCTGTGTCCAGGCATAAGGAACCAAGGTTAAAGTAAGGTCTGTTTCACTGCTGGATAAAAGTTATTGAAGAAATGAGTTGACACCTACAGAAAAATAAAACTGGTAACTCGTCATGGATCAGGTATCTAGTGATCTTCCTGATGATGATGATGCACTCCTCATTCAGTTATCAAGAAAGAATGAAAAAGTGTATGTAGCTCTGGTTCAGGATTTAGTTATATGGAGGGATTACTGTTAGGTAAATCAGTAATATTTTTTCGGTAATAAAAGTAAGTGGACTTAGAACCAGCATGTCTGCAAAAAGCTAGTAACAAGTTGTCAGTATTCAAGTGGAGTGTAAAGACAGTATTATTATTAATGTGGGAACCAATAACATTAATTGCACACAAACTGAGGGCTAACAGTTAGTGTTGTTAAATTTGCATTAGGTCAGAAGGTATGTGTCTGCAATTCTGCGAAAGCACGATTTAGAGGATTATATTCTGAGTCATGCTAATTAACTTGAGATGGAGGGAATTTGCAAGGCTTCTGAAGGAAAATTTTAATCAGCATGGCCTGCCCCAGGAGGTATGAGGAATCTATTTTTATGTATGGAATAGATTTGAGAAAAGTGGTGCAGGGGCCTTTCCTGATATCACCGAGGCAGTCTTAAGGTAGAGGGGAAATTGATAGTTCAATTTATGACATCAAGAAACATTTCCAATGTTATATCAGAATTTGTATTGACTATGGATAACGAAGGAGGATCTAGCATGTAAATGGATATATATGTATATCCGTTTCACAGTGGCACAAGGACTATTTGTCCATCTCCACAATTGTCAAGTAGAGAAAAAAACAAAAAACAACACAATCACATCGGCCTGAAGCGTAAATGTGTATTTACCAGGCCTCTCTGTCATCAGGTGGCAGCCACCAACATGGGCAAATATCCAGGTCGCGCATACCTGAGAGCCAAAAAAAAAAAAAAAAAAAAAATTAAAAATAAAAAAAAAAAATAATAAATAAATAAATTAAATTTTTTTCCTTCTATTTTTACTGCTCAGCAAGACCAGAAGTTGACATTACAAGGAAAGACATCTGTCTTTGCTTATTAAAGACCAATCTTGCAAGGCATTAAAATATCTTCTATTTGTGAGGTATAATTTTTCATTTCCAGGACCTAACTCGACAATAGTATTTCTTAAATTTTGTCTGTACTGCTCATAAATAATGCAATAAAACAGCACATGATCCCAGGTTTCAACACATGTACAGTAGCAAAACGGGTCAGGTTTTAACCCAAAATAATGCAGCTTATAATTAAAAGAGCTATGTCCCGTCATAAAATAAGAGGTTTCCATTTCTGGAAACAACCAGCTGTTTTTTTTCTTATCACAGACAAAGTTAACATCTGGAAGAAACAAACGGGTAACCTGACCAGCAACTGATCCATCAAAGCGGTCATTATCAATTTCTTAGCCTTAAACTTAGTTATATCTAAATTATTAGTAATACCCATAAAAGTAAGTTCAAACTCCTTTCTCAAATAGCAACAAAAAACTCTGTAAGCAGCATAGAGTTTTAGAGGCATACAACCAGATATAACCTGAGCAGCATTAGTGGAAACAGTTCTATACATTTTAAACAAAGATAGTAACATTTTCCTTTGTATAGACAATTTCTGTCTGAATTTCATAGTGAGTAATCTTGAATACCAAACATTAGCTCCATACACAATGATAGGCAGAAAAACTGCCTTATAGTATAATACAAGAGTCTTCTTACTCAAGGCCCCATTCCTTTCTACTAATCCTAATAACAGACAAGGAAAAGTTTTTAATTTTTTCACCTAAATACTCTAAATGCTGCATAAAAGTCAGCTTACTCTCAATTAATATCCCTATATGTTTTGTTGTCTTAACCATAGGGATTTGTTTCCCTTCATTTAATACCCTCGGAGGCCTTCCCACATCTAATCTACCTTTACATAATATCATTACAGTTTTACTAATAGATATCTTTAACTTATGATCTGATGCCCAAAATACCAGATTATCCATTACAGTAGCTGCCTTAATCTCTAAATCCCGTCTTGACATGCCATCAAAACCCAGCACCAAATCATCTGCATATGCAATTTTATGGCATTGCATATCTGTGTTTTGTAACCATAAATTCAATACCATGTTCCAGAAGGTTGGCCCCAAAACAGATCCCTGGGGACAACCTCTTGAAATATTCTTTGAGTACACCATATGCTGAGTTCTTACCAAAATCTTCCTGCCATGCAAATAATTTGACAAACATTTATATAAAAATTGAGGACATTTCAACAAGCGCAAAGAATAAAGTATGCTTTTGTGCCAAACATTATCAAAAGCTCCTTCAAAGTCTATATAAATAACTAATACATATTTACTATTTGAAGAGCCAACATAATCTACAAAGTCCTTTAGTGCATCTTCAGTGGAACATTTTCGTTTAAAACCATATTCATAAGGTAGTGTATAATTACACTTAATAAACCAATCATTTAATCTGAGGAGTAACAATCTGAGGAGAGACAAAGACCAATAGATTGACAATAGCCATTGGCAGAGGTAAAAGAGCTTCTTGCACTGCTTCTATTAGAATGAGCAGAAGCCAGAAAAACAAGATGCATGATATTTCAGAGACTGCTGGGAGCCATTGCGGTACAAGTAAACACATGGGTTGTGTTAGGGTAGCTAAGAATAGAAACAGGTGCAGGTATACTTGAGTGTACACCAATGCTAGGAGTTTAGTAAATAAATTTGAGGTATTGCTCAAAACATCAAAGGCAGATATTGTTGGGATATCAGAGACGTGGTGTCACACAGATATAAGGGATGCAGATCTGGAATTTGGGGAGTACAATGTCTACAGAAAGGATAGACAGGATAGGAAGGGGGAAGGGGTTATGCTATTAGTTAAGAAACACATAAAAACCAAGGAAGTGAAGCCAGTCGACATCGCTGGACAGTGCAGTGTTGAGTCAGTTTGGTGTGACATAAGCTTGTTTGTTATTTAGTTTTTAGGAGCATTAGCAACTTAAGGCCATATTGCTCCGGGATATGCGGTGGTCATTCCCTGACCTTTCCGCATCCTCCGTATTTGGTGGTGACGGGCTCGAACCCCGGTCTAATCAAGAAGCATGTGCTACGCACTCCTGCTCCTTCCCACCTGGCTACGGAGGCGCCAAGTGTGTGACATAAGCATTGGGAGATCAAAATTGAGAGTAGGAGTGTGCTATAGGCCTAATGACTCTGATGAGTATAATAAGAAACTGTACAGGGAAATAGACTGTACAGGGAAATAGAGTGGGCCAGTAAATCAGAGAGTCTTATAATGGGGGATTTTAATTTCCCAGATATTGACTGGAATTTGTGGGTTGGTCACTCACACACTAGCAAGGCTTTTGTGGATTTATTGGATGATTGTTTTCTACATCAGCATGTTCGGGAGGCAACTAGAGGGAGTAATACTCTGGATTTGATTATCAGCAGTGATTCTTCATGCATTAAGAATCTGCAGATAAATGAACCACTAGGTGGCAGTGAACACAGTGTGCTGAAGTGGGATTTACTCAAAGAGGTAACTACCATTAGGGGTAAAGGGAAGGGTTACTGCTTCCGTAAAGGCGACTACGATGGACTGAGATAGTATTTAAATTCTATACAGTGGGACCAACTGATGATGTTACCAACAGCAAATTCAAAATGGGAAGCATTCAAAGAACTTATCTTGGAAGCTACTAGGCTTTACATACCAACTAAGAAATATTGTTCAAGGTTTAGGCCAAAATGGATGTCAGATGAACTAATGAGGCATATGGCAGAGAAGAAAAATGCATGGGATACTTACAAATTAACACATGACACAGAAGCCTATGATAGATACAAGTTGATATGCAACCAAGTTACAAAGGAGGTTAGGCAGGCGAAGGCAGATTACGAGAAATCCTTGGCAAGGGATGCAAAGAAAAACAGCAAAGAGTTCTTTACTTATGTAAACTCTAGAAGGAAGGGGATGAATCAGATTGGTCCACTTGATATTGATGGGTCAACTGTTGATGATCCTGCTCAGGTAGCTAACTAAATGAATATTTTACATCGACATTCACACATGAGGAGTTATTCAGCGAGGGGAATGCCAGAGGTGTATTCAACTCTAGTAGTAAGCTACAGAATCTTGAAATAACTGGGAGTAAAGTGGAGGAGAAACTGTTGAAGATAAACACAAGAAAGGCACCCGGGGTGGATGGGATCTATCCAGTTATATTAAAGGAGGCAGCAAAGGAAGTAAGCAAACCCTTAGCCATAATTATGAGAGCTTCCTTGGACTCAGGGAAGGTACCCATAGACTGGAAATGTGCAAATGTGACCCCAATTCACAAAGGAGGATCAAAGGCTGACACAAGTAATTATAGACCTGTGAGCTTAACTTCTGTTCCAGGAAAATTAATGGAGGCACTGGTTAAAGAAGCACTGCAGGATCATTTAGACAAGACTTCAGTTATAGCTCGGACACAGCATTGTTTTGTTAAGGGGAAGTCTTGCCTGACCAATTTGATTGGATACTATGATGCAGTCACAAAAGAACTGGATGCAGGGAATAGCTTTGATATTATATACTTGGACCTTAGAAAGGCTTTTGATACTGTTGCACATGGAAGACTGCTACACAAATTGGAGCAGTGTGACATTGGAGGCAAATTGCTGCTACGGATAAAGGGGTGGTTGAGGGGAAGAAGACGGAGAGTGGTAATCAATGGACACTGCTCATCGTGGACTAATGTTATTAGTGGAGTCCCTCAGGGCTCAGTGTTGGGTCCATTATTGTTTTCTGTATTTATAAATGATATTGATGATGGTATATCAAGCTTAATGTCCAAGTTTGCAGACGATACAAAGGTTGGCAGGGTTGTCAAGGACACTACTGACACTATGCTACTGCAACAGGATCTGGAAAGGTTGAGCAGATGGGCTGAGAGGTGGCAAATGAAGTTTAACATTGACAAATGTAAAGTGCTACACATGGGAAACAGCAACCCCAGAGCAACGTATCAACTCTGTGGTACTACACTGACAGTGGTAGAGAATGAAAGGGACTTGGGGGTGGTTGTGCAGGCAGATATGAAGTTCTCTGAGCAGTGCAGACGGGCTGCAAGAGTAGCTCATGGAGTATTGTCAATGATATACAGGAATTTTTCCAGCAGGGATAAGGAAGTGATTATTCCCTTGTATAAGGCAATGGTCAGGCCACACCTAGAGTACTGTATACAGGTCTGGAGGCCTCATTTCAAGAAGGATGTAGAGCTGCTGGAACGAGTACAGAGAAGGGCAACAAGATTAGTGAATGGAACAAAGGGGTGCTCTTACGAAGAAAGGCTTAAGTTTTGCAAATTACAGTGTCTGGAGACTAGGCACCAGCGAGGTGATCTGATAGAGGTGTATAAAGCATTGAATGGTTTGAGCATGCTCAATGCTGATGGGATTCTTCCTCTAGCTCAGAAGAATCACCTGAGGGCATAAATTCAAATTGAGGAAAGACAGATGTAGGATAGACGTGCGGAAATTTGCCTTTAGCCAGCGGGTGGTTGGTTGGTGGAACAGACTTCCATCCCTTGTAGTGGAGGTTGATAGCCTAAATAAGTTTAAGGCTCAGCTGGACAGGTATGTTGAACGAACAGAGGGGTGAAGTGGAAGTGGGGTTTTTTTTTTTTTTTTTTTGGCTGATGCTGCATAAGCTTACTTTCTTGCATCAAATGCCTCTACTAATGCTAATGCTAATCTTTCAAAAATCTTAGCCATATTTGGAAGTAAAGAGATAGGCCTGTATGCTTTAGGTTCCGACAAATCTTTGCCAGGATTAGGTATCAACTTTAGCAAGGCTACCTTCCAATATCCAGGAAAGCTACCAGCTAAATAACACTTATTAAAAATCTCCAACATTAGATGTGGATAGACCTGAACCATTTTGAGTATTACATTATTTTCAACAAGATCAATACCTGGAGTTTTATTGATGTTAATACCCGAACAAACTTGTTTAAGATCATTAACCGTAAATAAAGTATCCACACCTGAACCAACATAATTACAATTGATTTACTGTATCATCCACCACATTATCATCTGGAAATAAACAGAGGAGGATCTAACAGAGAGAAAAAAAAAAAAAAAAAAAAAAAACTATGTTAAAACCTGAACATGCCACTTTAGAGAGTTCATTTTATTTGTGGTTTCTTCAGAAGCAAAGTTTAGGTAAGCGAGTGTCTGGATCAATATTGTGTGAAAAAGCATTAGATTTTAATTGAAAATCAAGAGATAATGAAGATTTTAAAGCAAGCACAGGTTGGCTGAAAAACTTTAAATTGAAACACTGTACACGTGAACTAGATATTCAAGGTGAGAAACTTTCTGCAGTGTCCTTTAAATGTAACTTTGCTTCAGTTTTAGCAAATTACGAGAAAGAAACCTTTTATAATGTTGATGAGATGGGCTTATGGAAAGCATTACCGAGGGAAACTCTAATCATTAAAAGGGAAACGTCTGCACCAGGTTTTAAGATGAGAAAAGAGCAAGTTACAATTGCAATATGTGAAAATGCTACTAGGATGCAGATTGACCAAGCTCATTATTGGTAAGTTAAAAAAAACTGAGCGCATCTAAAAATCTTCAATTTTCTTGTTTTGTATAAAAATCGGAAAAATGCCTGGATGCATGTTTCTGTTTTCTGAGACTGGTTTATAAATGTTTTTATTCCTGAAGTTAAAAAAAGAAAACCACAAAAAAAAAAAAAAAACTGGCAAAGTTTTACTTCTATTAGATAATGCACCTTCCCATCCATGTGAGAATGACATTAACAGCATTGTTCCAAATTTTCAAGTTTTATTTTTCCCACCAAACATGACTTCTCTCATTCAGCCTTTAGACCAGAAGTTCCCAAATTTTCTCAGTTAACAGCACCCTTAGTGTCCCAGTAATTTTTTCACAACACCCCAAAAGAAATACCTAACACAGTGGTTTTCAACCTTTTAATAATCCGATTCTCTCTGTGTATATATATATATATATATATATAATATTAAAAAATGTTATATGATAGTTATTATAATATATAATTATAAACAGAATTACAATTCATAATACAAATTATATATACTTATATAATAATTTTATTCTTTATGTAGAGGTACTAAATAAACATCAATTACAGATCCCCACAAAATTAAAAAGATACGGTACAATGGATAACATACACCTTTTTATAAGGAAATAAATATATAAATATAAAAAAAAAAAGTTTAAATAACAAACCCAAATTACATGACACGCCTGGAACGTTGTTGCGGCACCCTAATGTGCCGCAGCACCCCAGTTGAAAACCACTGCTTCAGACCAAGCATCAAGACTTTTAAAAGGTTTTACAGAAAAAGGTTATTATGATGTTTGCTTCTTTCCAATGAAGATTCAGAATGTATCATTTTGTTTTATAAAAATTTGAACATTTTGGAATCAGCTTTTATGATTGCTAAGACGTTTCTGAACTAACACTTGCCCATGGATGGCGATGATGTGGTTACAAAGGAACTGGATGCAAAAAATAATTTTGATATCATATATTTGGATTTCAGGAAAGCTTTTGACACTTTTGCGCATGGAAGACTATTGTACAAATTGGAGCAGAATGGTATTAAGGGTAAGTTGCTACAATGGATAAAAGGATGGTTGAGTAGGAGAAGACAGAGGGTGTAATTAATGGGTGCTGCTCTTCATGGACTAATGTTATTAGTGGAGTCCCACAGGGTTCAGTGTTGGGTCCTCTGTTGTTTTGTATATTTATCAATGATATTGATGAAGGTATATCAGGCTTAGTGTCGAAGTTTGCAGATGATACAAAGGTTGGCAGGGTTGTTAATGACATTAATGGCAGTGTGCTACTGCAACACGATCTAGATAATTTGGGCAGATGGGCTAAGAAGTGGCAACTGAAGTTTAACCTTGACAAATGCAAAGTACTGCATATGGGTAGAAGTAACCCCAGAGAAACGTACCAACTGTGTGGTACTACACTTAAGGTGGTAGAAAATGAAAAAAGACCTGGGAGTAATTGTGCAGTCAGATATGAAGTTTTCTGAGCAATGCAGACAGGCTGCCAGGGCAGGTAATGGGGTTTTGTCAATGATATATAGGAATTTTGCTAGCAGGGAAAAGGAGGTGATTGTCCCTCTGTATAAGGCAATGGTCAGGCCATGCCTTGGGTACTGCATACAGGTCTGGAGGCCTCATTTTAGAAAGGATGTAGATTTGCTTGAGCGTGTACAGAGAAGGACAACAAGATTGGTGAGGGGAATGAAGGGATCCTCTTACCAAGAGAGGCTTAAGTTCTGCAAATTGCAGTGGCTGGAGACTAGGCACCTGCACGGTGATCTGATTGAGGTGTATAAGGCCTTGAATGGGTTGAGCACACTGAATTCTGATGGGATCCTTCCACTTGTTCAGATTACGAACCTAAGGGGGCATAAATTCAAATTAAGAAAAGACAGATGTAGAATAGATGTGCGGAAATTTGCCTTTAGCCAGCGGGTGGTTAATTCCAGCTGTCGTTGTGGAAGTTGATAGGTTAAATAAATTTAAGGAGGAACTGGACAGGCATTTGGAGGGAATTGTGTGATTTTTTTGGCTGATGCTGCATAAGCTCATACACTTGCTTTCTTGCATCAAATGCCACTACTACTACTACTACTACTACTACCACTACCACCACCTCTGGCCAAAGGCTGATTCAGGAACAATATGTAGTAAAAATATTCACCCGAACTCACTCCTCAAGGAAAAATTTGTTAAAATTCTTACCGTCATTCCTGGATGCGAGGATTGTTACGAAAAAGACATTCACAAATGGCTTTTATCAGATGCCCTCAACCAAGTGTTTCAATCAATTCATACATGTTATCAGATGATGACATTGTCTCTGCTCATTTGAAAGAAGAAACTTCTTGGGATTATAGTGAAGAAGAGGAAATTCCATTTTGAATTCCCATCTAGGGCCACCAAGTAGCAAAGCTATTATGGGCATTAGAAACAGCACTGAAATGGGCAGAAAACCAGGAAGAATGCGATATAACCAAATTGATATTGTTACAGAACTTGAGAGATTTAGCAGCAAAAAAAGGTCACAACAAATGAAACAAAAAACAATCGAGCATTATTTTAAAAAATTACTTTAAATTTTTTTCCATATAGTAAAATACATACCTATCTGAATATAACATACATATGTAAATGTGTGAGCTTTTATGTATAAGTTATTATCATTACTGTATTTTTTTAAAATTAAATAAATTCGGTTTTTTTCATGCTATTTAAGTATTTTTCTTTTATCTTAATATATTATAACAGAGAATTTATTTAATCTTACCTTATGTTCAATTATCCGGAAAATTTGGCTATCCGGAAGAGGTCTGACATTAATTATTCCAGATAACCCACTCAACTGTTTATTAAAAAAAAGTAACAATAAATTATTGATTAAGTGGTTCAAGTTTTTTTTTTTTTTTTTGAACATAGATGAATTTACTTTTCTATGAAATATTTTTATTTCATCATTCCATATACCTTTTACATTTTTTTCTATAGTCAATATACTGGCAAACTTTTCACTGTGCTTTTTGCACACTCTACCAAGGGTCTTTGGAAAATATCCAAGGTGGCCGTGCAGAAAATGACCATTGCACCCATCTTGCAATCTAGTTTCTGAAACTAGGAACATGTTGTTAACAGTCTTCTCACAGCCTTTATTTTTATTTGAATTTATATATGGTATTGAATTTCAGGCTATTGAATTTTAATAGCCTGAAAGGTTCCTAAAAACGCTCTTGAATGCTATGTTAACCAAGCCTCCATTTCTTTCTGAGAAATTGTGAAATTATCATCTTGCAACAGCTCTCCAATTTAATCTCTGCATGTCAAAAACACAAGCATGGAGGTTTAGCATCATTAATCTCAGGAAATTTTGAATGACAGACAAAAAGTTCTGTTTTTGGCTATGTCATTCTAATA
Organism: Mastigoproctus giganteus; assembly: GCF_048544385.1. Taxonomy (NCBI): domain Eukaryota; kingdom Metazoa; phylum Arthropoda; class Arachnida; order Uropygi; family Thelyphonidae; genus Mastigoproctus; species Mastigoproctus giganteus. The sequence continues at coordinate 98,180,708 of NC_143576.1, read as the reverse complement.
CAGTGATCAGCTTTTGCCTTCTGCCCATTTGCAAATATTGTCCTAGAAAACTTTGTCGCTCATTTATTGGTGTAAAGTTTCCACAAGAGTAGCACAAGTGAATCAGAACTGTTGCCAACATTATTTGAAAAAAAAAAAAAAAAAAAAGTTGCATTAACACATTAAAACACATATTGATGATTAATTAGAAATTAAAATACCTACAATACTTCTTTCATTATTAGAAAAATGATATTCTATAAGTCACAGAGTACACACTATAGGAAATGTTATAATTCTATTTTTGGAAAAGGAAATCTAGAAGAAAGAGAAAGCAAGCCCCCTCCACCCAGATTTTGTAACATATATTCACTAATTTTGAAGGAAGTAGTAAGTGAGTGCATTCAACCATTACAATTAATTACAAGGGCATCACTGGACTTAGGAGGAAGCAGGGAGAATCCTTTGGTTTGTAGTAACACAAACATATCACTAGCTCATGAAGGTGGTTCTAAGAATGAAGCAGGCAATTAATAGACTAGTCAATCTGACTTAAGTAGTGAAAAAATCATGGAGGTGATGATTAAGAATGCAATACATCTTCCCCCTAAATACAAATAGTATTCCCAAGGATATGCAGCACAATTTTTTAAAACAAAAATCTTGTTTAACTAACCTGGTTAGATATTTTGACAGTTATTCAAGAGGTGGATGCAGGTAATAATTTTGATTTGATATTGTTTTGTAAGTGGGCTAAAAATATTTGTTTGTACTTAAGTGAGGTATTTCACTCAGTACACCATGACCAGTTACCGTATGAGCCAGGACATGTTATGTCCTGGCTCATACGGGATCACAAGTAAGTTATTTAGATGGATTATACAACTTCAGGACAAATTTTAAATTCAAATTATTTTAATGGCACCAGATATTGTTGCTCATATTTGTGCAGTTGGCTTGTCTGCAGAAGTGCATTCACAGGCTGATTTGCATGTTACTTAGGCTGAAAAACTTGATATAATTGATGATGGGGACCTGCCCCTTTAACCTGAAATTGGCTAAATACAGCTATGGAGTAAGAAGACTCCAACACTTCCTTCAGTCATTGATGAAACTTAACTTAGACTTCTTTGGATGAGTGGCAAATGGCAACTTATGCCAGCAAAAGTGCCACGGGAGGCCTAGCTGCAGTCCTTGGAAGGGTTGTAATTAACGTTACACTTCGTACTGAGCTAGATTTAGGCGATCACTGCTGGGAATGCCGTTTCTGATTTTCGTAAATGGAATTGATGAAGGAATACAGTACTGCCAAAATTTGTGGATAATGTGAAGAATTGAAGTGTGATAAATGATCAACAGCATGCAGCTTGGCTTTAATTGTATAAAATGCAATGTTTTGCATTTAGAGTATAACAACCATAAAATAACTTATACACCAGGAAGAGATGAATTGAAAACAGACGATGCAAGACGTCTGGGATTATGTTCAATGCAAGACCTGAAGCTCTCCACACATTGCACAGAGGCGATAAGGAGGAAGTCAAGATGACTTATTGATGATTTATAAAATAATTTAACTGTGTAGTTAGGGATGTCATAACCTCCCCACTGTATATGGCAAATGTAGGAATGTACTTGGAATACTGTGCAAGTATAGATGGTACACCTAAAAATAGTCCGAAAGATGATGCAAAACACCTGGTGAGATTGGCATAAGGATGTTGGAAGAAAATCCACGATCATCCCTATATCTATTCAGAAACCCAAAACAGAGAGACACAAGGAAGATATCCTCATTGTCTCTCATAATTCTTGCCTTTCTTTTCTGGTGTCCATAAATGTCCATCTTTGGCAGACTTAAATATACTTTTTGATTTTGATGTTTGAGAGTTGTATCCATTCCACTGTGACTGCCATATAGTTCTAATCCTGTCTAATGAATATGTTATTTCCAATGAAATTTTTTAGATATTTGATCATTTTCCAGATAGTTTAACAAATTCTGTCTTGGATAATTAATTTGAATGAAGTACTCTATAATGATACTTTCACCCTCAACTATTCAATTTCAAAAAAAAAAAAAAAAAAAGTTTCTAAATAATCAAGAACTTTAATGTGGAATCCTTTATTGATAAGCTTCCCTGATTCTGTACATGTGGTCCATTGTATCAATAAATAAATAAATGTACATTACAGTAAATGGCATACAGTCACAATAAAAGAGTAGCTGCATTAGTCTCTATAATACATACTCCAAGCCTTTCATGTGATTGTTTCACATTCATAGCTGGATGTATTAAACATAATTTTTGAATATTCATACTACCACATACAGAATGATAACAAACATACAGAGAAACATATCCTACAAAAGATATTGCTAACAATAATCATAAAATTACATTAATGTCCAAATGGGACAAAAACAGAACTTACAAAATATACTTTTTAAATATTTATGGAATACTGTTTTAGACATGGTGGTAAATTAAAGCATTAAAGAATGTAAACAGAAAAAAAAACTTTGTATATACTCACTCATTCATTTAAATTTTGTATTCACAACCTTCTAAAACAAAACAAAACAAAAATATGCCCTGAGACATTTGTGACTTCAAGACACATGCAACTCTAAATAATAAATGCTATATTTAAAAAAAAAACAAGAAAAAAACCAGAATATCCTTAAAATATATTACACATGTACTGTACATGATTTTTGTTCTTTCCTCACTTATTTAAATGCACATTCCTTAAAACTGGGCTTTTTTTTCTTCTTCTTTTTTTTTAAGCATCGCCTTAAAGTGTTGTAGTAGTCATCATTATACTTGCATACAAGATTTTTGCTTGTTGTAATCAGAAACCAGTAGACCCTTCTTTCATCTCTCTAGAGTTACTAAAACAGTTTTCTTTTACTAGCATATGACATAAGAAGTCCAACTAATTCTTTAGATACTTTCTCCAAACGTTTATGTAACTTATATTTAGTTGATAGTTTCAAATTGCAGGTGTTTTTCAAAAATAAAGACATTTCATCATTTAACAGATTCTCTAATAACAATACAAAAATTCTTCGGTGAATGGGAAAATGAAGCAAAATGAAAAGCAAAGTTCTAAATAATCCTCCTAAAGTTATTAATTTTTTGGTTCCAAATATGAGATGCCAAATACAGTTCCAATAATCTTTACATGTTAATTCTGATTCAAATAAAAATAGTTTCTACATCAGTCTTATATTTGGGACCACAAAATTATTTCTTATGTCTTGCTTTTAAACTAGCCATCTGTTATCTTGATTTAAAGTAAATGCACAAACATATATACATGTGCGTGCATGTGTGTGTGTATATATATATACACACATCTATATACATGTTATTCCACCCATCCCCTCATTCTTAATACATATATACACACACACACACACAGATTCTAGAAAATTGTACTCTACTATTTACAAATAATTTTTAAATTGGTGAGATAAGACGTGATGCATATCACCATATTTTGTGTATCAGAAAAAATAATTTTATTTCCTGATCTAATTTCTAATGATGCATACTACATGTTTTTATCCATTAAAATTTTCACATTTACTGTTCCACTATTTCATTAGTTTATGCACAAGCTTTAGTGAATATAAGCATTCTAGATGTGACAACATTTTTCCTACACAAAGCTAGTTATTTGCAATTTGTTACTCAAGGCCACATGATTCTGTGTATTTGTGTGTTTATATATATGCATATATACATGTGTGTGTGTGTGTGTGTGTTTTGAATGCACGCGCACACACAATTTATATTTATGTTTAGCAGCAACTGTATGCCTAATATTGCAAAAAATTATTTCTAGCTTTTTCAAACCATTGGGTTTCTTATATCTTTCAGCAAACCAACCAACTCTTAACCATCAAATTAATTAGTAGCAGCAATCAACTATCCACGTTTAAATGTTTTATATGTGAAGTGTAGGAAAATTTTGTACCATAAAATGCTAAAAGTCTATGTATATAGGTGGCAAAACTACAGATTTCATATGGCACAGCTGCCGCTGCTTGGAAGGGCAGTAAGTTATACACTGCAGTAACAAACATCGGTACCAAATTTTACACAACAACAAAGGGCACACCGAGAAAACAGACACATTAAAACTTGGTTATAGATGAGGACAGATGTCACTGCCTATTAACTGTCATCAATTATTGGAATTCATCATCAGAACTTAACAAAGTGGACTTTTCATTGTAGTTATGACTAATAGTAGAGATCTGTCTATGCTGAGGATTAGTTCGCCTATGACTGTGGTTGTCTTCCTCTAAACTTGCTGTTCGGATGGCATGCATGGTTCCCCAGTGATTTGTTGGAGCTGCGGGTGCAGTATACTGTGTATATTGCTGGTACTGAGGGTGAAAATTGTGTATAGCATCATTCATGATATCTTTTGGATTCATTGTTTCCTGAAATAAATACATTTCAGTTCAAAACAAGATTTAAAGATGAACTACTGAAATACTATTTTAAGTGACAGAAAGGAAAATTAATAAAATTAAGCAAAAGTTACTTAAAAGAAAACCACCATGTATTGGAAGAAAATTAAATTAGTATTAATATTAACAAATACAGTTATCACAATTCACTATTCCAATCTGGCCATGACAACTTTAAAAAGGTTCAGTTACCTTTCTAACCAATTAAAGAAGTTACTCAACATTAATTAGTACAGTATAACAACAGAAAACTGGATGTCTAAAAACTGGACATCTTTAAAGTTTTTTTTTTTTTTTGAAAGCTGATTTCAACTTGGGTGCCAAGCTTGTTCTTCAAATGGCACTATTAGCATTAGCATAGGCAAATGATGCAAGAAAGGCAAGCTTAGCTTACATAACATCAGCAAAAAAAAAAAAAAAACCCCCTATTTCACCCATCCACTCACTCCAAAAGTTCTGCCTTGAATCCATTTAAGCTATCAACTTCTACAATGACAGATGGAAGTTTGTTCCAGCAATCAACCACCCGCTAGCTAAAGGCAAACTTCCGCACATCTATCCTACAACCGTCTTTCCTCAATTTGAATTTATGCCCTCTCAGGCAATTATTCTGATCAAGAGGAAGAATCCCATCAGCATTGAGCATGCTCAAACCATTCAAGGCTTTATACACCTCAATCAGATCACCTCACAGGTGCCTAGTCTCCAGACACTGTAATTTGCAAAATCTAAGCCTTTCTTCATAAGAGCAACCCTTTGTTCCACTCACTAATCTTGTTGCCCTTCTATGTACTTGTTCCAACAGCTCTACATCCTTCTTAAAATGAGGCCTCCAGACCTGTATACAGTACTCAAGGTGTGGCATGACCATTGCCTTATACAAGGGGATAATCACCTCCTTATCCCTGCTAATCATTGACAAGACACCATGAGCTACTCTTGAAGACCATCTGCACTGCTCAGAAAACTTCATATCTGGCTGCACAATTACCCCCAGGTCCTTTTCATTCTCTACTACTGTCAGTGTAGTACCACAGAGTTGATACGTTACTCTGGGGTTACTGCTTTCCATATGTAGTACTTTACATTTGTCAATGTTAAACTTCATTTGGCACTTCTCAGCCCATCTGCTCAACTTTTCTAGATCCTGTTGCAGCAGCAACAGGATCTAGAAAAGTCATTAGTGTCATTAACAACCCTGCCAACCTTTGTATCATCTGCAAACTTGGACATTAAGAAAAGCCTGATATACCATCATCGATATCAGGTTATGAATCGGTGCTCCAAATACCATCATATTTAAGTTGAAGTTAAATAATATTTAACTTAACATTTCGGAAAATTCATTTGGCAGTTTGCTGATTTATGAATTCTATGCTTAGTGACTAGCAGTTTTACAACCAAATATCTTATGAACTTAAGGCAAAATCTGCTAATCTTTACTAATTACTGGTAGGGGGGGGGGGGGGAGAGAGAGAGAGAGAGAGAGAGAGAGAGAGAGAGAGAGAGAGAGAGAGAGAGAGAGTGTGTGTGTGTGTGTAATATTTGAGCCAAAATATCACCAAACTCATTTCTAGTGAACCAAAACATATGACTTCTCACATGCAAATTGCATCAGATTTGTTGATTCTGACAGCAATTTTAGCCTCAAAGCATGAATAGTACCATCCTATACATTACTGAAAACAAATATTTATGTTTTCTAAATTGAGGGTGGGTATAATCCCTAGGCTTCACTGCTGGTATTGCAAGTCAAAAACTTACATGAAAAAGTGTGGTTGATGGCTAACTGAAATAAATACATTTCAGTTTGTTATATCCATAACAAACTTTTCTCATGCATTTTTAATGCTATATTCATCACGCTCACCTTTTCAGTTACACACATTAGCTGTTTAACATTTCAGTAAGTAAAACAGGTAAGTCATAACCCAAATGCCACTTTTCAGCATTGTTTGAATGCATAGCTGGTCAAGGGAACAACATAGAGTACATGTACTATTCAGAAAATCATAAATCTCAGGAAATGGCTTATCTCATATTCCCAGCTCGCCAGTTAAATGGTCAAGATTCATTCAGAATGAATCATAATGTGCTTTCCTTTGTGGAGCGAGTTTTCTTTGCACTGATTTTACAATAATTGAAGGTGTTCTGACAGTCGTGGAACACCTTTTGCTTTTCTTTAGTTTTTATCTCTAATATTTTGTTTATTTCATTTATTTTTAAATGGAAACATTGCCAAGGAATTTTGTAGGTTACCGCTTCAATAACTTCATTGTACCCAAGTTTTTTTTTTTTTTTTCAGAAATTTTTACCAATACCCAAGGAGATAAAAGAATTAAATAATATACGAGGGCTGTTCAATAAAGAATGATCATAATTTTTGATCATATTTGAAGAACTGTATTGCTTGCTATTTCTAACTGAGTTGCAGAATTTAGGACCAAACCAAGCTGCATTACATAGCAACTGTGCAGTTGACTCATGCGCATGGTGTGACTGCTGTGATTAGTCAGGTTTATGCCTGTACACTTTTGCCTATGCAAAAATGGATCTAACATGCAAGGAACAGTATGTTGCTCTCAAATTTAGTTTCTGTTTCAAGAAAACATAAGCTGAAGTTTACGAATATTAAGAAGCTTGCAAGCTGTGCTTCAATATAGCACAGCTTGCAGGTGGTTTAGAATGTTTAAAAATGGATGTGATTCAATCACAAAAATCAGGTCTAGGAGCTTCAACCACTGCTGTCACCACAGAAACCATAAACACTGCTTCTAATAAAGAAGATCGTTATATAATGGTAAGGCAACTGGGAGATATGTTGAGAATATCAGTAGGAAACATGCACAGTATTCTTCATGACCATTTGCATATGATGTGTTGCACACTGGGTTCCAAGACGACTCATACCTAAGCAACAGCAAGTTCATGTAAGGGCTGCAAACAGATGGTTATTGAAGGTAGCAAGTCTGTGCACAAGGTGATAATGCCGAATGAGACATGCTTCATCATTTCAATCCAGAAAGTAAGCAACAAAGCTCTGTTTGGAAGTCTATGTCATTGCCAACAAAAAAGCAAAAATGGTCACCTCTTTTTTGACATTCAAGGAATGGTTTAACAGCATGTTGTGCCACGTCATATGACTGTTACAGGACCTTACTACAAAACTGTACTGCACACTTTGCAGGATCACTTTCATTGCAATCAACCACAACTGCATGCAGGTCGGTGGATGCTGCATCACAACAATGCAAGACCTCAAAAAGCTTATACTGTCATCGAGTACTTAACCACCATTAATGTCAAATAATGACCTCGCACCCTGCAATTCTTTTTTCATTTCAAAAGTTAAAGAAGGAGCTGTCAGGAAAATGTTTCCAGTCATCAGAAGTTGTAAACACATGCCAAAAAATGGCTTCCTCTATATTTTTGAAGGATAACAGAAACACTGGAGTAAGTGCATTTCATCAAAAGGGACTACTTTGAAAAGGACCATCAAAATATGGATGATTAATAAAGGTATGTTGTGAAAAAAAAATATTATGATCAATCTTTATTGAACAGCCCTTGTAGTTAATAAAAATTAAGTTAATCATAACAAGCTACCAACATGTTCTCTGCTTAACTGTACTTAGATTTTGAAATCTATTTTGATATTTCATGCTTGGTTAGATTTATAGTCCAAAAACCAAAAAATATGAAACCGAGCAATCTTCAGGTCCTCGGGTTACCAGTTTTCAAAAATTACACTTCACATCTATTCCACATGTTAGTAAACTACATGAAACTTTCTGCTGTAATAAGTGCTAAAACGATGGGTGATAATGTAATTTTTTTGTGCATATTTTTGAAAATCCACATTTCTTATTTATCTTATCAACCATTTTTTTTTTTTCAACTGTAGCATGCATTAAATACTGTAGCAACAGTATTTAATTAATGGTGGTGATTGTGTAACAACTGCGTGCAAAATACTACATTAGTTGTTAATCCAGTGACAAATTTATGTATAAGCAGAGTACACAACTGCTTAGGACAATGGCAAAATCACCATATTGCCAAGTCCACTACAGCAAGGTGAGGGCCTGGAGGTATGGCAGTTTGCAGCCTGAAGAACCAGAGAGCTCTTATGGTTGATAAGAGGATTCTGATACTGCTGCTGTTGTTGAATTTGGCTATAATACATCTGGCTAAGGTGGAAGGAAAGTTTTGCGTGAATCAGCAGGTTGTTTTAAATCAAATGGAGAGCAAAATTTATAGTTTTGCTACTAACTTGGGATATCAGAAATTGCACTTTTACTCATAAAACATTTTGCATAGATAGCAGTTTAAGCACACAGTCACTACACACCAATTGCCACCTGTGAAACAAAGGCACAACAGTTGACCTTGAACTTTTGGGCAACAAGATTAGTGAATGGAACAAAGGGGTGCTCTTACGAAGAAAGGCTTAAGTTTTGCAAATTACAGTGTCTGGAGACTAGGCACCAGCGAGGTGATCTGATAGAGGTGTATAAAGCCTTGAATGGTTTGAGCATGCTCAATGCTGATGGGATTCTTCCTCTAGCTCAGAATAATCACCTGAGAGGGCATAAATTCAAATTGAGGAAAGACAGATGTAGGATAGACGTGCGGAAATTTGCCTTTAGCCAGCGGGTGGTTGGTTGGTGGAACAGACTTCCATCCCTTGTAGTGGAAGTTGATAGCCTAAATAAGTTTAAGGCTCAGCTGGACAAGTATTTTGAACAAACAGAGGGGTGAAGTGGAAGTGGTTTTTTTTTTTTTTTTTTTTGGCTGATGCTGCATAAGCTTGCTTTCTTGCATCAAATGCCTCTACTAATGCTAACTTTTCCCTGGTTGTTTGCCAATCACATTCCAACATGCTCATTTGCTTTTCAGTGAGATAGGTTTTCATCACCGTGTGTTTTTGCAGTTTATCAGAAATTGACAGACAAAAAAAAAAAAAAAAAAATCGAAAAATGAATCAAACTAAAATTTTTTTACAAAACTAAAGAAAACACCAACTGAAAGTTATGAGTTGTTACATCAAGTTTATGGGGAAGATACTATGTCAAGAGCTTGCACATTTGAATGGCATAAAAGTTTTTTAGAAAGAAGAAAGAATGTGGAAGACAATGAATGACCAGGCCATCTGGTATGCATGAAAACTGATGAAAATGTGGACCGGGGTAAGGACATTGATTAGAAGTGAGTGTCATTTAAGCATTACAATGGTTGCAACAGAACTCAGTATGGACAAAGAAACAGTTAGACAAATTTTAACTGAAAATTCAGGCATGAGAAAAGCATGTGCCAAGGTGATACCAAACATTTTGAATGAAGATCAAAGAATGAGAAGACTCCAAAGTTTGTGAAAATGTTTTGAAAAAACTGAAGATCCAGACCTTATGAGTACTGTAATTAATTACGATGAAAGTTGGCTGTTCCAAAGCTAAATGACAGTCAATGCAATGGAAGACAAAACAACCTCTCCCAGACAAAATAAAGCACGAATGTCAAAATCACAAATGAAAACCGTGCTTCTTGTTTTTTGCGATATTAAAGGAATATTATGGTTGAATACATCCCAACAAATTAGACTATCAATCAAACATATTACATTGAAGTTCTTACAAGGCTACCTGAATTATGGCTGGATGGTTGGATGCTCCAGCACATGTGCTCTCTGCTTGCCAGGTTCTAGCCAAAAAACAAATCCACGTGTGAACATGCAGCAACTCGGCAGACTTGGCTCTTGTTACTTTTTGCTCTTCCCTAAACTGAAAAGTATACTTAAGGAAACTTGTTTTCAGCCCATTGAAGACATTCAGAAAAAAAAATTACCAACGTGTTAAAAGTGCTCACAGCAGATAACTTCCAGAAATGTTTATGTGCTCAGAAGAAATGTATGGAACAGTGTGTACAAGCTCATGGCAATTATTTTGAAGGGAATGGCTTGTAAGGTGTGAAATATTTCATTATATTTCTTTTATCGTGATAATTTTATTTAATAGCCACACCTTATTTTGCACCAAATAGTTCCCAAAAGGTATTCTCACTTAGTGTCCTATAAAGTGTTAAATCTTCTACTGCACTTATCTATAGTGAAATATGATGAATAGAGATAAGAGATGAATATACAGATTTTCACCTTGCTACTCATTAAGATTGGATATTTTGCTGCAATAGGTGGGAGATGTTTTTAGAGAATTTATGTTGTTGCTTGAGAGCCACTGGTGCAAGTGTGACTTTGGTTACAATGCACATGGCTAAGGCTGGTAGGAAAGTTTTGCATGGATTAACATCCAGCAGTTCTGCCATGTCTCTGGTGCATGTCAGAATACTATGATTCTTATTATAATTAGATAGTTCTTACAAAATGATGTAATGTTAAACTTTTATATGTGTTAGAAGTAACTTCAAAAATCACAAAATTATATGTGTTAGGGGTAACTTCAAATATGATATCTAAGACGAGACCTAACAATCTTATGCTTGGTACCATAAGGATTATTTGATAAATTCAAGTTACAGTTCAGGATCAGGGTGCAGATTCTGTTTTCTGCAGAAGTGTATACATGGAGTTTGTATCTGAATGTAGATTCAGAAGATATCTGTTTGTGTCCATTTCTTTACTTTGTTTATTTTTCCGTGTAATGTCATTCTATAATTCACATATTCAGAGAATGGTAAGAAATACTGCAACTGTCAACATATAAAGTGATATCAATGGTTCATGGTATAAGTTCAGTTCAAGTGTTTATTCTGATAGTAAAAAGGATAGTGCTAAGTGCACTGACTCCTGTGAACACTTTCAAGTGTTCACACAAGCAATCTATAGCCAGACTTGAAAGGTTCTGTGTTGTAGGAAATTCTGGCTACATCGAGAAAGATTTCCTCATAATCTGAGGAGATATAAGTTTTAGAGAATTCTATAATGTCATGCTGTATCATATGCTTTTTCTATGTGCAAAAGACTGTGACCTGATATTTTCTTTTCAGACAAAAGCCTTATATACATTATTTTATAATTCAATAAGTAAGTCTATTGTTGAGCACCTTTTCCTGAAGCTGGAGTGATGCCTATTACTGTCCAAAGGTACACTAAATGGATAGTGGTTATCTTTTCCATGACTTAATAATTGCATGGGTCTATAAGTTCTTTTCCCAATTTCAGGAAAGCTAAATTACTACACAATGGCAACTACCTAGAAACTGGTTTTCTAGCAAAAGATTTTATGTAATTCTAGTAAAGCTATTTGGGACTGGTATATGCCATCGCAAAAATTTGTTAAATTCATGTTTCCCACACACACACACACTACTGAATGCATTATGAACAGTCAAACTAACAGAACATGTTTTTCCCTCAAAAAACATCTAAACTTCCCAAAAAATTCATACATTTTATAATCATCATCATCATCATCAGCCATTTTCAATCCACTGCAGGATCAAGGCCTCTCCAGCAACTTTCCAGTTCCTTCTGTTTTGAGCACTGGCCATCCATTTACTACCCACAAACTAATGAATTTCATCTATCCATCTCCACCTTTGTCTTCCAGGTTTTCTTCTAGCTCCTCTTGTATACCATTCTGTTATTTTCTTAGTCCATCTGTCATCATGTCTTCGAGCTATGTGTCCTGCCCAAGACCATTTTAGTTCTTTAGTTTTGATAAGAATGTCCTTTACTTGAGTTTGTTGCCTAATCCATATGTGTCTCTTCTTATCTAAGAGTCTGATTCCCAATATGATTTGTTCCATTCTTCGCTGTGTAGTTCTCAGCTTCTCTTCCATTCTTTTGGTGAGTGCCCAAGTTTCACTTCCATAAGTCGTGGTGGGGAGTATACATTGGTTCATTATTTTACGTTTCAGACAAACTGGGATATTGCTCTTCAGTATGTGACTATATTTCCTGAATGCTATCCATCCAAAATTTATTCTTCTCTTGACTTCCAGCCATTTATCATTATTACAGCTAATAACTTGTCACAGATAAGTATATGACTCCACCTTTTCAATTACTGCTCCTTCAAACATTGTTTCCCTTTCTGTGGCATACTTGTTCATCATTACTTTTGTTTTAGTCATATTCATCTTTATTCCAAAATCCTTACTAACTGTGCATAACTGATTAAGATTTTCCTCTAATTCTTTGGGATCGTGGCTTATGACCACAATGTCATCTGCAAATCGTAAATGGTTTAGGTACTCTCCGTTCACATTGACTCCTTTCTGCGACCAGTATAATCTTCTGAAAGCTTCCTCAAGGGCAGAAGTAAATAGCTTCGGAGATATTGTGTCTCCTTGTCGAACTCCTTTCTCGATTTTAAATTTCCTACTGTCTTTGTCTAGTCTAATAAAGGAGGTAGCACTCTCATATATTTTCTTCAAAATCATAATATATGGGGTATCTATGCCTTGTCTTTCTAATGCCCGAAACATTGCCTTATGCTGTATGGAGTCAAATGCCTTTTCATAATCCACAAATGCCAGGCATAATGGTGTTTTATATTCATTTGCTTTCTCCATTAGCTGTGATATTACGTGAAGGTGATCCATAGTTGAGAATCCTGTCCTAAAGCCAGCTTGCTCTTTCGGTTGATTCTCATCAAGTATTCTTTCTAATCTGTTAGTAATGACCCTTGTGAACAACTTGTAGATGTGGGATAACAAGCTAATTGGTCTATAATTTCCAATTTCTGATTTATCTCCTTTCTTATGCAGCAAAACTATGATTGCATTATTCCACTGCTTAGGCGTCACACCTTTTCTAAGGCACTTTGTGAAGATCCTTGCCAGTTTTTGTGTTATGTCTCTTCCTCCCAAATTTTAACAACTCTACAGTAACTTCATCTTCCCCCGGGGCTTTCTGATTCTTCATTTTCTTCAATGCATGTTCTACCTCATCAGGAAGAATATCGGGTATGTCGTATGTGTTGCTACTTTGAAATCCATCTTCCCCACTGCTGGCATCATTCCCTCGCTCCTTGTATAATTCTCTATAGTAGTCTTCTGCTATTTGAATTATGCCTTCTCTGCTGTTTATTAGTACACCATCGCTATTCTTCAGTTTAAGTATCATTTGTCTTTCTGTATTACTGCTCATGGCTGCTGATTTAAACCCTTTGTTTTCCCTTACTGCTTGTTCTACTTTTCTTGTGTTAAATCTTCTTATGTCCTCTCTGAGTCTCTTTCTAATGGCTTTGCATAACTCAGTATACTCAATTTTCTCCCTGTCAGTGCTTTTCTTGCTCTTCATTTGTCTTCTTTGGTTCATCATGACAAGTGTTTCTTGACTAATTTTTTCTTCTTTGGATTTCTTTTTCCCTATAGGTTTTTTGGGCTTTATCACTTTCAGAAAGTTGTAATATTCCTCATCGATATCTTTGTCCTGAGCAGTCTGCAGAAGCTCAAACTTGTTCTTAAGTTCCAGTACATACTGCTTTTTCTCCTCTTCTGTTATCTCAAAGACCGTTGTATTATTTACTCAAGTCAGTTTTTTCCTTTCCTTTCCTACATCTATATCAAGTGTACATCTTACCATTCTGTGATCACTTCCAACATTTACCTTATTCAGGACAGTAACATCATTCACAATATATCTTCTGTTAGTGAGGATGAAGTCGATTTCATTAGTAGTTAATCCATTTGGACTCTTCCATGTCCACTTTCTGTTCACCCTTTTCTTGAAAAAAGTGTTCATTACTGACAGTCCTTGAGATTCTGCAAATTCCACAAGTCTTTCACCTCTTTCATTTCTTTCACCAATTCCAAAATTTCCTATAGTTCCCCTTTCTGCGCTGTTTTGTCTTTTTCCAACCTTAGCATTGAAGTCTCCCATCATAATAGTGTGGTGGGTTTTCTGCCCATCTAGAAGACTCTCAATTTCTGTGTACATTTCTTCAACCTCTTCATCTTCATCATCATGGCTCGATGTTGGTGCATAAATCATTATAATCTTTAGCTTGTACCTCTTAGAAATCTTGAGTATTAGTTTTGACACCCTTGGTGATGTACTTGTGAATTCCAAAATGTTGTTTTTATAATCTTTATGGACCAGAAACCCAACTCCACCTTCACTCCTTTCACTGTTTCCATTGGTGTACAGCAGATTTCCACTTGATAAACTTATAAGTGATTCATTTCTTCTTCTTGTTTCAGCCAAACCGATGATATTCCAATTCACATTTTCTAATTCCTTTTCCAGCTCTAATATCCTGTCTCTGAGCAAATGTGAATTCCATCGACGTCAGCCTAATGGTGATATACTCACCTTAGGATAAATTCGATGTAAAAGTTTTGTGAAACTCAAGAACTTGCCTCTTGACATTTCTAAAGGTTTCATAATGTGTGAAACTGAAAACATTAATGATATAAATTATTACTGTTATATAATAACCGTTAAATAAATCGCCCAAAGCTCTCTCTCTCTCTCTCTCTCTCTCTCTTAAGAAAAACAGTATCATGAGTGTGTGCGGCAATTTCTCAACTCAAGACCAACTCTCTTGCTTATCTTATGAGATGTACCTTTGCCTTGCACCTCTTCTATTCAAAAGTCCTACACAAAGACAAACATAAGATAAGAAAGCTGTACAAAGTAGTATAATACCCTGGTTCTCTCCATCTCCAAATTTCTCTAATAGCATCAACTGAAAATTGATCCTATTGTAATTCATTTGCAAGTTGCATCATGAACCATTCACAATATTACCAAATTTGTTTTTCATTTTCATCCTATTTAATTATGAGTTCCTGAATTTTTAAATGGAACCCATAACAGAAAACTATCCTGAAATTAACAGAATCATATGAGTCAAGGTAACAGCAAAAAAAAAAAAAAAAAAAGTGTGTGTGTGTGGGGGGGCATTATAGGGCCCAACACTAGCTATTACCTTCCAGGCACGCACGCGATTATGTAACAGCACGTTCCTTTTCAATAAGAGAAAAAGAGACCACACAATAATGATGTTTCTCCCAGGGCAGTGGCAATATATTCCCCATCCCCCCTCTGTTTCTCAAGACCTTTACAGACACAAAAAGCAGCAAATGTGATTCTCCTAAGATCTCACAGGTATTTTGTGATTTTTGTATTCCATTTCAGTTTCAGTACCATTGATATTAACTCAGAGTTGTGTAACATTGATTTACATAACTGTTAAATTTGCCCTTAGATACTTAAGTTTAATGCAGTTTAAGCCATGGTTACTTCACTGAAGAAGTGGCGTGTTATTTTCCAACAAATATTTTGTCCAGAAATAAATTGGTATTGGATAGTATTAGCTAGCCATATAGTTCTAGGAAGCCACAGGCTTTTGTTGAACCAGCCAAACAAATTAAAATAAATAAAGAAAATAAGAATAAAATATATAATACGAAATGAATTTAAAATAACAATAAAAATATAAAGAAAGATATAAAAATAAGGGAAACTGTATAAAAAATAGATAAAATAAACTATGTGCATCTAGGTAACTATCTGGTTGACCTTTGAATTTCTCCTAACTGCCAGTCTCAACTATTCATGGAGGTAACTTGTTTCAGTAACCAACAACTTGCTAGCTAAAAGAACACTCTCTTTTATAAGACATAGAAGAAAGTGCCTTTATTAAATGTAACACTTCATGAAGCATGATGTAATTTGGTTGGAGATAGGTTTACCTTAGCTTAATTATCAATGGAAATCAATACTGAGTAATAACACATCAGTAAGTGCAAAACTTAACTTGCTGAAATTTAAACATTAAAAAATAGTTACCTCTATAACAGTTATGATATTGCAACCTAAATAATTTAAACTCTTAAGATCAAAGTTATTTAAAAATTATAGTAAATACATAAATTATTAGAAACATATAGTATGAAAACACCAAAAACAGCACTGCTGTTAACAGTAAATGAAGCACAGAGCTATATGGAATGAGACTGATTAGAGATTATGCACTTCTGTCTGCTGGTAAGCATGTCCATTATGTACCCAGCTAAGTCACTAGAACAGTGGTTTTCATCCGGGATGCCGCAACAACATTCCATGGGTGCCACGTAATTTGGGTTTAAGTTACTTAAACTTATTATTTTTTAATTTATATGTTTATTTCATTATAAAAAGGTGTACAGTATCTTTTTAATTTTGTGTGATCTATAATCGATGTTTACTTAGTACCTCTAATAAAGAATAAAATTATATACTGTATATATATAATTTGTATTATGAAATGTAATTTTTATAATTATATTATTATAATAAATATCATATATTTTTTATTATCATCATCATCATCATCAGCCATTTTCAATCAACTGCAGGATGAAGGCCTCTCCAGCAACTTTCCAGTTCCTTCTGTTTTGAGCACTGGCCATCCATTTACTACCCACAAACTCATGAATTTCATCTATCCATCTCCGCCTTTGTCTTCCAGGTTTTCTTCTACCATTCTGTTATTTTCTTAGTCCATCTGTCATCATGTCTTCGAGCTATGTGTCCTGCCCAAGACCATTTTAGTTCTTTAGTTTTGATAAGAATGTCCTTTACTTGAGTTTGTTGCCTAATCCATATGTGTCTCTTCTTATCTAACAGTCTGATTCCCAATATGATTCGTTCCATTCTTCGCTGTGTAGTTCTCAGCTTCTCTTCCATTCTTTTGGTGAGTGCCCAAGTTTCACTTCCATAAGTCGTGGTGGGGAGTATACATTGGTTCATTATTTTACGTTTCAGACAAACTGGGATATTGCTCTTCAGTATGTGACTATATTTCCTGAATGCTATCCATCCAAAATTTATTCTTCTCTTGACTTCCAGCCATTTATCATTATTACAGCTAATAACTTGTCCCATATAAGTATATGACTCCACCTTTTCGATTACTGCTCCTTCAATCATTATTTCCCTTTCTGTGGCATACTTGTTCATCATTACTTTTGTTTTAGCCATATTCATCTTTAGTCCAAAATCCTTACTAGCTGTGCATAACTGATTAAGATTTTCCTCTAATTCTTTGGGATCGTGGCTTATGACCACAATGTCATCTGCAAATCGTAAATGGTTTAGGTACTCTCCGTTCACATTGACTCCTTTCTGCGACCAGTCTAATCTTCTGAAAGCTTCCTCAAGGGCAGCAGTAAACAGCTTCGCAGATATTGAACTCCTTAATCAATTTTAAATTTCCTACTGTCTTTGTCTAGCCTAATAAAGGAGGTAGCACTCTCATATATTTTCTTCAAAATCATAATATATGGGGTATCAATGTCTTGTCTTTCCAGTGCCCGAAACATTGCCTTATGCTGTATGGAGTCAAATGCCTTTTCATAATCCACAAATGCCAGGCATAATGGTGTTTTATATTCATTTGCTTTCTCCATTAGCTGTGATATTACGTGAAGGTGATCCATAATTGAGAATCCTTTCCTAAAGCCAGCTTGCTCTTTCAGTTGATTCTCATTAAGTATTGTTTCTAATCTGTTAGTAATGACCCTTGTGATGTGGGATAACAAGCTAATTGGTCTATAATTTCCAATTTCTGATTTATCTCCTTTCTTATGCAGCAAAACTATGATTGCATTATTCCACTGCTTAGGCATCACACCTTTTCTAATGCACTTTGTGAAGAGCCTTGCCAGTTTTTGTGTTATGTCTCTTCCTCCCAATTTTAACAACTCTACAGTAACTTCATCTTCCCCTGGGGCTTTGAAGAAACATGCATTGAAGAAAATGATTCTTCATTTTCTTCAATGCATGTTCTACCTCATCAGGAAGAATATTGGGTATGTCGTATGTGTTGCTACTTTGCAATCCATCTTCCCCACTGCTGGCATCATTCCCCTGCTCCTTGTATAATTCTCTATAGTAGTCTTCTGCTATTTGAATTATGCCTTCTCTGCTGTTTATTAGTACACCATCGCTATTCTTCAGTTTCAGTATAATTTGTCTTTCTGTATTACTGCTCATGGCTGCTGATTTAAATCCTTTGTTTTCCCTTAATGCTTGTTCTACTTTTCTTGTGTTAAATCTTCTTATGTCCTCTCTGAGTCTCTTTCTAATGGCTTTGCATAACTCAGTATACTCAATTTTCTCCCTGTCAGTGTTTTTCTTGCTTTTCATTTGTTGTCTTCGGTTCATCATGACAAGTGTTTCTTGACTAATTTTTTCTTCTTTGGATTTCTTTTTCCCTATAGGTTTCTTGGGCTTTATCACTTTCAAAAAGTTGTAATATTCCTCGTCGATATCTTGGTCCTCAGCAGTCTGCAGAAGCTCAAACTTGTTCTTAAGTTCCAGTACATACTGCTTTTTCTCCTCCTCTGTTATCTCAAAGACCTTTGTATTATTTACTCAAGTCAGTTTTTTCCTTTCCTTTCCTACATCTATATCAAGTGTACATCTTACCATTCTGTGATCACTTCCAACATTTACCTTATTCAGGATGGTAACATCATTCACAATATATCTTCTGTTAGTGAGGATGAAGTCGATTTCATTAGTAGTTAATCCATTTGGACTCTTCCATGTCCACTTTCTGTTCACCCTTTTCTTGAAAAAAAGTGTTCATTACTGACAGTCCTTGAGATTCTGCAAATTCCACAAGTCTTTCACCTCTTTCATTTCTTTCACCAATTCCAAAATTTCCTATAGTTCCCCTTTCTGCGCTGTTTTGTCTTTTTCCAACCTTAGCATTGAAGTCTCCCATAATAATAGTGTAGTGGGTTTTCTGCTCATCTAGAAGACTCTCAATTTTGGTGTACATTTCTTCAACCTCTTCATCATCATGGCTTGATGTTGGTGCATAAATCATTATAATCTTTAGCTTGTATCTCTTAGAAATCTTTAGTATTAGTCTTGACACTCTTGGTGATGTACTTTTGAATTCCAAAATGTTGTTTTTAAAATCTTTATGGACCAGAAACCCAACTCCACCTTCACTCCTTTCACTGTTTCCATTGGTGTACAGCAGATTTCCGCTTGATAAACTTATAAGTGATTCATTTCTTCTTCTTGTTTCAGCCAAACCGATGATACTCCAATTCACATTTTCTAATTCCTTTTCCAGCTCTAATATCCTGCCTTCACCGATGAGTGTTCTTACGTTATAACAGGCCAAGTTCAGTTTCCGTGCATGGCAGCCTGGTCGTACCCAGAGATTCTTAGCACCCTCTGCTTCCACTCTGATCCTCTCGCTGCCGTAAGAGGGAGAGTGAAAGCTGCTGGGGACTGAGGGCCATTTGTTTCGTTGTGCTTTCATATGCTGGAGGGTTTGGTCTTTTCCTCTTCACGCTGACCAGGCGTCTTGAAGAGAACCACTCTACACGTTCGTTGCCACCTAAATGACGTAACAGGGCTTACCATCGAGAAGGTGTGCATGAGTGGATTTTAGGGAGGCAGGACAACCGGACTTCTTCTAAATCTTCTGTAATAGAGAGATATTGGATCCATCAGTGTTTTAGGCTGAGTGTCTGATAACACACAGGATACCTGTTCCCCTCTAAGCCCCTTATTTTTTATTATATATATATAATATTAAAAAATATATGATATTTATTATAATAATATAATTATAAAAATTACATTTCAGTTAACTCAAGTTAATCAAGAAACTGTGCCAGCACTAGTTATAGGAATTCCTTCCTTGTCTGAGTAAACTGAAGAAATAAATTCAGCTTTTTCTAAAACTGCCAAGATGACACCTGTACACATTGCACAAGCAAAAACATTTACATTAATGAATTAGTGAAAGAAACCACTCTTTTATTATATTATATATATCCGATTCTCTCTGTATATATCCGATATATACAGAGAGATTCAGATCTAACAGGAAGAAAATTGAGTAGGGGTGCCATTATTAAAAAAAGGTTGAAAACCACTGCACTAGAAGTAAAATTTCACTGCCATTTTTCACATATTAAAACAATATTAGACTTACCTTAAGACTGCTAGATATGCTTTGCATTGTAACAGAACGTCCTTGGGAATCTGTATGCAAACCACCCATATAGACCTGATATGAGAAGGCATAGCGTAGGGCAAGGGCTGCAAAAAACATCTCAATACAAATGAGAAAATTTTGGTAACCAGCAGAAACTGTGCCAGCACTAGTTATAGGAATTCCTTCCTTGTCTGAGTAGATTGGAGAAATAAATTCAGCTTTTTCTAAAACTGCCAAGATGACACCTGTACACATCGTAAAAGCAAAAACATTTACATTAATGAATTAGTGAAAGAAACCACTCTTTTATTAATTTTTCTCCCCAATGTAAACACTTAAACAGAATTAGAGAACAATGTAAAGATCAGATCAATGAGGCTCATATTAAATACCTACAATCTGACTGCTTCATTATCATTCAGTAATTTAGTCATTCCACCATAGTTTAGAATTACAAATTACGCCAAAAAGTAAGTTATTTAAGGTTATTTGTTATTTTAGATTTTAGGAGCATTAGCAACTAAGGCCATATTGCTCCGGGATATGTGGTGATCATTCCCTGACCTTTCCGCATCCTCCGTATTTGGTGGTGACGGGCTCGAACCCCGGTCTAATCAAGAAGCGTGTTGCTCACTGCTGCTCCTTCCCACCTGGCTACGGAGGCACCGAGTTACTTAAGGACCTTAATTAATATCATTTCAAAGTTAAAATTATTCAGGCAATAGCATCCAGTCCTTGATTAACATCACTGCCATTTTAAAAGGTGTAGTAGTGACCATATAAACAAATATTTATTTTCAGATCAAGAAATTTAAGAACTGCTAAACTGACTGGAAAAGGAATCGGTACTCAACTCTAATGTTAGGTTATTTTTTTTTTAAAGCACCAGCATTTGAAATGGTTTTGAGTGGCTTATGATCAGTTAAAAAAAAAAAAAAGAAATCTTAATTTATAACACTGAAAACAAATACTTTGTTAATGATGTGTTCCATGAATGTCTCAACAATGTTAATTAAAGCCTTTCTGTTTTTGTTCTTTTACCATTATATGAAGAACTTTAGTTCATTTAAGTATTGGGCTTTCACAATACTTATAATTCAGTTCCTCACTATTCTTTTCAATTCTTTGTTAGTTCTAGCTCTCACAAAATCATACTGCTATCATATCAGAGCATGCACTGATAGCAGCTTATTCACCCATGGTTAGTGCAAATTTGACAAAACAGCAGAGAAATTTCAATGGTTGTATTTTGGGAGGTCCAAACCCCTCTATGGTTGTCTCTGTCAGTTCTGCCATAGCTAATATATAGATTATTTTGTGTGGAGCAATAAGTCATTATTGATTGAAGAGATTAAGATGTATGTTAGTATTTTTCATCTCCTTGTTCCAGTTAAGCTTGATGGTAGTATATCAATAATGTGTTTACATTCATTGTCACTGCTTCTCCAATAACTTGACACTCCTCTCATCACATTGCATTTACCATGAATCTGGAGCATGACCGTGCCATAGTCAGGCTCTTCTTTTCAGACACCATAGTTTGCAGGGCTGACCTATGCCTAGGGATATCCATCTAAAGAATGACTGTACGTATGTGTAGGTAGACAATGAAAATGCTAAGTTACACATAGCAAAGGTGCAGTTGTTCTTGACCATCTGGAATTCAAAATTCATGATCTAGCATTATGAGCTGTCCTTAACTTCTTAAGCTAATGAATCTGTAGCCATGAAATATTTGTCCCACTACCCAAGCAGGAACTTCCAACACATTACATGTTAAGACCCAATTCTGCTTTTTATCTACAATAGGTTGGTCTACTGTATAAAATACTGTATTTTGACTATTGGTTATGCTACAGAGGGGAATCTGGCAGAAGGGTCAATGATTGCACATATGAGCACAAAAATGCTATTTAGACTGCAAAATTTATTTGCTGCTATTGTCCTCTCTGGGCATTAGTGTAAGCAACAGTCAACTCAATTTGTGAGATGTCAAGGTTAATCACAGCAACAATTTTCTGTGTTGATCATGGCTTGAGTCCCTTTATACACATCTCTAGTCCCGGTACAAATCCCAATAGTGACTATTATTGTGATGACTGTTAGTGCAATTTTGTGGACTGGTACCCTACCAAGCCTGATCAATGTTTCTATTTTCCTTTTCCTTACTTTTCTCTTCTTTCTCCTCTTTTTTTTTTTTTTTTTTTTTTTTTAATTATCTTGCCCATACTGAAGTGAGCCAACAAAGGAGCACAAAGCTTTGGAAGCTTCTCATATGTATTCTCTTTTATGCCCATCTATATTTTATTTCATAATTTTAGTATTTTATGTTTAAACCTGTTTTATCATAGACATATAAATTGTCCAATTTAGTAGGCTTCTAACAGGAATTTATACTGAGAAAGTGATTGTATATATATAAAGATGCCATGCAGTGATTAGAGATTTTACTTAAGAAATTAGCATTTGTTATTTATAGAAATGTGTGGAATACTGTCCTTTCAACTAATTATGTGAAATAAAAAACTGCTGATTTTCTTATCACATTTCATATACAACCAAACTGCATCTCAACTGACAAATCTGTGTTTATACTAGCTGGTGTTAAATAGGGTGACCATATTTTTTTTAGAGAAACTAGGACATTCCCATTTTTAAAAAGAGGACAAAACTAAGACATTTTAAACTTTTTTACTAACAAAAAATTATGAATGTTATATGATTTATTGATAAAATAGAAATTTCTTCTGATAAAATAAAACAGACATTCTTTTAAAAATACACTTAATACTTTTAAAAAATTAATATTTTCTAAGATTTTTGGCTGTTTAGTTATTTGATCTTAAAATTCTTGGCATTTCTTTTTCATATTATGTGTAGTAAACAATAAGCCTTTATTTACTTCAAACTGTAATAGATTTCTTCCCTTTTGGTCATTGGATGTTCATCAATGAAGACCGAATATAGAAGGAATAAATACTATAATTTTTAATAATTCAGAACTTAATTCTAAAGTTTGACAAAAAAAATACATTCCTTATGCAGTAGTTCATCAATTTCTTATTTTTTCCATGAATTTTATACCATGAAATTAACTGAACAGCCTTGAAGAATGGATAGGGTGACTATATATTTTTTTATGAAAACTACGATAGCAGAGGAAGAAATTAATTTTAGGAAGAATACAAAAATAGGACTATAAATTTTTTTTATTGCAAAAGAAAAAAAACAGAAAATAGTGGCAAAATAAAATACATCTTGTTGACATAAAAATTAAATAGGTATTCTTTTAAAAAAATATTTAATAATTCATTGAAATTAATATTTACTCGAAGATAAAATTTCTGCTAAAACTTTTGGTTCATTAATTATGTGGTTGTAAAATTATTTACATGTCATTTGCATATTATATATAGTAAATAATATTCCTTTAACAGCTTCAATTTTTAATTGGTTTCTTTCCTTTGTCCACTGACTATTTATCAATGAAAATACACGTTAAACATTTGCATTGCGGCCAAATACACAAAAGGTGAATTGTACAATTTTTAGTAACTCTGAAGTTAATTCAGAAGTTTTACATTGTTTAAAAAACATCACCCATTTCTCATTTGCAGTTAATGTATTCCATTTCTCATTTTCTTGTTGTGTTTCCAAGAATAACTTTAAATTATGCCATTGATCAAACAGTTTTACATCATCGACTGTGACTCCCTTCTCACAAAGATATTCTAAGCAGGAATGAACATTGTCCCAAGAAGGAATTTCTGCCAAATCGATCCATTCTAAGATTTGGAATTCATCTAATGGTTTTAACCATGATTCAATATATTTTAAAGTATGGCCATACAAATCCTCAATTTGAACTCTAAACTGTGTGACTTCATTTTCCTTACCCTTTTCTGTTGCAATTTTTAGTATTGAGCACACTTTTAACGGAAGAAATTTATTGGTTTTCCTCTCCTTGAGCAAATGAAAAACAGTTTTTTTCAGGATTTTCCGCACTTCAATTATTGAAATACAGTCTCTTTCAATACGTTTTATATTTTCTTGAAAGACTGACATGAATGAATGAGCAAATGAAAGGTATGCCTCATTCATATCATCTTCAAAAAACGTTTGCAATATTGCTGATGAATCTTCTAGGGACAAAAAATAGGATTTAAACCCTTCATAAAGTTCTAAAATGCAATTTATGGCTGGAAAGAGAGATAACCATCGCATTTTGGTATAGTATAAAGGTTGCTTATACTCTGTCTCTACAAAATTGCAAAAATCCTTTAGTGATTCAACTCTCACAGTATAAATAGAGAAATGATTGTAGATTACCCTAACCAGCATTTCTATATTGACTTGTAGCCCATCAAAACTATAATGCACAGTATTATTTAAAACGTGTGCTGGACAACCAATTCCAATTAATTTATCATTAAGTTTTTCTTTTAGTTTAAAATACACATTATTTCTTCCAGCTCTTTTGACACCACCAAAGTTAGTATTACAGTTATTACCAGAAAAAGAGATACATTTAGTTATAATGTTCTTTTTGGTTAAAACATCACATATCATATTTGCAATTGTGTGTGATTGCTCATTGGGTTGATTAATTATATCTAATAATTTACATTAAGTTCCACCGTTTTGATAGTCAAAGTACAATTAAAATTGGGAATATTTTCAGTGAACCATGATTGCTAGCATCTGTTGAAATGCTTATATATGGTATGTTCTTTAAATCATTCATTACAAGATCAATTGTATGTGGTTCAAAAATATTATTTATGATTGCCTCAGCCTTAGTCCTGCAACACAACATTTTTTGACAAATATGTGAATCAGGAAACATTCTTTTCATTAGCGGAATCCAACAATCCAGCGAGCAGTATGATATGCTGCCATGCCTTCAGAAGCTCTGATGAGTTTAACATCCTTGTTAGGTACAATAAATTTTTCCAAAACATTTGATGAAGCCGATGCATATCTGGTGTTACGCTTATGTTTTTCAGTGTTCAGATGTTCTTTCAAATCAAGTTTTCCTTTATTTGCAACAGAAATAACACTATTGCAAATGATACAGATTACATCATGTTTAGTTTTACCTTTCTTGAATGAAGGATGTTCTTGAAGCATTTCATTAGTTACTATGCACTTCCTTTTTCCCACGTTTTTGCAGCAATACTGCATACCATGCATTGCTTTCTTTTGAAAAACAGTAGCAACTACTTGCCAGGGACAAAAACATAAAACGATACTTTGATATTATCGATGTTTTTGCTGCGATAGTGCGTACTGCGGCACTTTTCTGTTATAGCCACCATAACTTCTGCACTATCTACTGGTGGCCGCGTAAGCTGTAACGCTCTCCATTGATGTAGATATGACAGCACGTGTGGTCTGTGATATTTAATGAAAACCCGACGATAACGCAGCAGTCAAGGTGGATATAACAGAAAAGTACCCATACTGTATGTACCATAATTTGTTTGGGTATCACTCACATTCTTATAAGTGATGCTTAAATGAATACAGAGGGTGTAAAAATTTAGTGAATATAAATACAAAAACTAGGACAAACTTTAAAAACACGCGAGGACATCCGAGGACACCTTAAAAAAGAGGGTCCTCGGAAACCCGGACGTATGGTCACCCTAGTGTTAAACCACTCTTTACTTTAAATGGATGACGCTTCCATTTAAATAAACAGCAAAGTAGTTCATTTTTGGGGAAAGTTCTTTATCTGAAAGTAGCACAATATTAAGAAGGGTGTGTGTGTGTGTGTGTGTGTGTTATAAGACTACATAAAATAATTTTTTTTCATTTCAAACTCAAGTTTGCCAGATAGGCAATCTAGTACAGTTAATTTACATATGAATTCACATTTTATATATGTAAATATAAACTATTACACACAATGAAATAAACATTACACAAAATAAAATAAATTAACCCCTACATAAAATAAAATAAATTAACCACTACATAAAATAAAATAAACCATTACATACAATAAAATAAATTATTCATTACAATGAAGTTTAATTTTTATAGTTTTCAATGAAACAACTAATAAAACTTTAAAGGAGGAAAAAAAGAAAAGAAAATGTCAATGCTGAAAGGTAATAAAAATTATATTTATTAATATGTAATTACAGTTAATAAATACAGGAAACTAGAAATCTGACACATTTCACACACACACACACACACACACACACACACACACACACACACACACACACACACACACACACACACACACACACACACACACACACACAAAAACACAATTCTGCAGTCCAAAAATATTATCTATGACCACACTTGGCTTTTAAAAATCCATGTGCAAAAAGGGTGACATTTTGTATACAGGGTGACATTTGTCTCTTTTAGTACTATCACTTATTCAGTAAACTTTGTAACTCAGTGTGAACTGCTCTTTCAAATTAGAACTACATGGAGGGTCAGATGGTCATACAGTGTCTACATTAGCTAACAAGTTTGACATCACTTCAGAACAACTGAGAATGAACAGAGCCAGAAAATGTCTAGAGTGAATAGAGGAGGAGGAAAAATTTATGATTTATTACATCTATGGTTAATCTCTTTGATAAATAATGACTTAATGTCACACACAAAAAATATATAATTTCACACAACTAAGATATTTGCCACATACATAAGTGGCTGTTCTGAATTGATGTCAAACTGCTTAGCTCATGGCTAGTTACATAGCAAGTAGAAAAAAGAGAAAATTGTCACTTTTTTGCATAGATTACAATGGCAAATACCGTATTTCTTCGATTCTAAGATGCACCTTAATTTCAGAAAAAAAAAGCTTTGATTCTAAGAAAAAATAAATAAATAAAATAAAATACTAAAATAAATCTAAGAAATATTTTTATTATAATTGAATTCAATTTACTAACAACAATAGTACCGGTATTTATCAGTAGGTATGTTATTCATCACTTCCTTCTGAATCTTCTGAGCCGTCGATATCTGCATCTGAATCAATATCAGAGTCTACTTCACATTCAGGATCAGATTCTTCTGATCGCGTTATCTTCATTATCCCATAATATATCTTCTGAGCCATCAAGAGCGTTGATGATGCAATATTTTTTAAATGAGTGCTTGACTATTCTCTTTCTGGGATCAGCTTCCAAGCTGTTGATACCCATTCTGACAATTTTGATGTCGGCACTTTCTTAATTTTTCCGGAAGGTTGTCAGTCAACAGCCAGGATTCATATTCCTTTCTCAAGTAATCCTTAAATGGCTTGTTGACCGAAATGTCGAATGGCTGCAGTTGGCTAGCATGCCACCAGGAATCGCAACCAAGTCACCATGTTTTTGCGCAATTTTATTTTTGACCCGTTAAGACAAATGTCCACGAAATGCATCAAGTACTAGCATGCTGGGTGGGTTACGAAGGTTTCCAGGATGTCTATTCCACACAACATTTAGCCAGTCTTCCATAAGCTCTGCCGACATCCATCCATTTTTTTGTGCACGCAATAACATCTTTGGGGACAATTTCATTCTTCGGTATGGTTTTTCGATTTAAAATTAAATATGGTGGCAACTTTTGACCATCAGCAGTGATGCACAGCATCACAGTGATATGCTGCTTTACATAGCCCATGATTATAATCTTGATTTCTTTAGCGTTGACTGTGTAATTTCGAGGCATATCAAAGAAGACCGAGGTTTCATCAGCATTTCCATTTTGACTAAACTCATATTTTTTCCCCCCTTAATTTCATCACCTGTCGCTGAAAGTTAATCAGCTTCTGTTGAAAGTCTACAGGAATTTTTTAACATACAGATGTTTGGCACCTTAATGATAATCCACTACGATGCACGAGTCTGTCACACCAGCTGCGACTGTCTTAAAAAATTATTTTCTTTATTCCGAGGGACTTTGCAATTTCTCCGGCTTTCAATTGCATGGCTTGTCGAGTGATGGGTAATCCTTTTGTGCGTGTCTCCATTACAAAATGTATCACAGCTTCATCAACTTGTGGAAATCTTCCTTTCTTAGGCCCTGTAAAGCACTTGGTTGTTGCTTTGCATTAAAATATGGAATTGCAATCATTTCTCCAACAACGAACATTTACTTCACTAATGTCAAAATGTCAACCCGCAGCTCTATTTTCATGTTCTTTTGCATACATAATAACTTTTAGTTTCAATGCGGTTTCATAGTGCAATTTTTGACATTTTAATGTGCAATAAGGGATCAAAATTAACGAAATATAGTAACTCCACTTACGTACTTTCGAAGATACAAACAAAACTTCCTAGTTTTCGCTGAGTGAGCTCCTCTATAATGAAATAACAGCAGCTTCACATTTCGAAAGCACGTGAAATCACCCACACCACTTTATTCTCCATTGGAATTGGAGAATGAGATAATGGTCAAACTTGGAGGCGGGGTTTCCATGTAAAAACAAAATGTGTAGTGCTGTGCAAAGTGCAGGAAAATTTGAAAAAAAGAACTGCGATTGTAAGACGCCATCGATTCTAAGATGCACCCCATTTTTAAAGATGTTTATAGGGGGGAAAAAAAGTGTCTTAGAATCGAAGAAATACAGTAATATCTCAAGATATGGATACTTTCTTTAGCAAGTACAATGATATATAACAAACAAAATAGGCTATACATTATTTTAATGTATGTCTTATGAGCTGTATGACTAGTCATAATGAAGACAAAAATTAAACTTGGTGATCTTTGTTATTACATGTAAAAACTGATTGATTTTCTCCGCAGTACATTATTTAAAGACAAAACATAATGTAAGCTGATATAGATTAGATTGCACATAACTCCTTGTAAATGATTCCTTACTAATCATTGGAATGTGCTTTGGAGTCTACAGGACTAAGAATGAAATTGAGTGCAGCAAATGCTGTTTCAGTTTGTCAAGTGCATCAATATTGTCATGTAAATAATTGATAGTTAAAACTAAAATATTTTATTAATGAGAATTCTGTTTCATAAAATTTTCTATTTTGACTTTCAGGTTTAATAACCACTTAATCTCCAAGACATTTGAATTTTAGAGAGTTTACTGCTTATGCATTACAAATTCAGAGCTGTTTCATAAGAGAGTATCCTTAAACCACAATCTGTCCAAAATGTTATCATAAATTCTAAAACAGGCAACCTTACTTTGACGAGTGCCAAAAAACCTATAGAGCTAGGTTGCGATTAGTGCGACTAATGAATCCCACGAAGTAGTCGCATTATTCAAATTCCCACTATTCCAAGTTATAATTATGTGTAAAATATGGTAATTGGTTCCAGCTCGACGGAAACAGGTAATGAAAAATTTTAAATGTAAGTTTTTATATGTTTATTAATGAAATATTACAGTAAAGGATAAAAAGAATATACTTATAATTTAAATTTATTATTAACAAAGTCATAGAGTACTGTAATTATAGAAAGCAAAATAAAAACAAAAAAAATTTTAAATATCATTCCTAAAGGTAAGCTTACACTGACGAAAACATCTTTGTCTTTCGAAATATTTTAGCAGCGTAGACTGAAATGTTTTCTTTCTTTCTTTAAATCTTCATACATATGATGGTAGATGCAGAGTTCTTTATCCACATCTCGGCAAATTTGCATGCTTCGATCAAGGTTAGGGTCAGCATCCATAATTTTTTGCTTCACAGCTTCTACAGCTTGAAAGATATCTTCGAATTCCTTGAGAGTGAACTCTTCACTTGCACATTATTTCGTTCTTCGGCATCACTGTCGGCTTCTTCAAATGTTTTTTGTTGATCTTAGGAGATCATCATCATCAGTCAATTATTCCGAGCGTGACTTGAGCAGTTCCCGAACATCGTCATTTTCTAGTTCATCAAATCCAAGTTCTCTTCCAATATTTGTTATTTCTTCTATTACAGTTTTTTCTTCGAAACCACTACTATTTGTACAATGAGGAAAAATGTGCTTCCACACTCCACACATTGTTTGCAGTTATTTGTTGGCAAGCATGCTGAATATTTTCTATTGCATGTCTGATGTTATAATTTTTCCAGAACTTTGTTAAGGAAATTGCATTGTCTCCTGTAGTTATAGCAATTGCCTGTTCAAATGTTTTTCTTATGTAGTAGGTTTGACTTCATTATTTTTTTATTTCACTCTCTTAAACAAATTTAAAGCTTTTGTCTGAATGGCTGCTCTGTTAAGGGGAATGGGTTTTTGATTGCAATCCTCAATCCATACAGTTAAAAGACACTCCATTTCTTCTATTCCTATATCTAAATGGGAAGCCTTCAGGAACTTAAATTTGGAGGATACTAGGCTTTTCATACCAACTAAGAAATACTGTTCAAGGTTTAGGCCTAAATGGATGTCAGATGAACTAATGAGGCTCGTGGCAGAGAAGAAAAATGTATGGTATGCATATAAATTATCAGCCGACACAGAAGCCTATGGCAGATATAAACTAGTAATCAAGTCACAAAGGAGGTTAGGCAGAGTACGAGAAATCTTTGGAAAAGGATTCAAAGAAAAACAAAAAAGCATTCTTTACTTATGTAAATTCTAGAAGGAAAGAGATTATTATTATTAGCCATATGGTTTTAAATAAATAAATGCACAAGGCATAATACTTTAAGAGTTTGGTATCTATATAATATCGGTGTTTAGATACACCATAGATAACTCTTAAAAAACTACAAAGTAGTTGTTGTTGTAGGCCTGTTGTTGTATTATGCCTTGTGCATTTATTTATTTAAAATATTCACATCTACACCTCTTGGCATCTCTCATATTGTGTGATTATCTTCACAACTGGGTCGTCATGTCTGCAATACCAGGGTACCTGCCCACCCACTGATGATCGGCCAATAGCCGTGAAACAGTGCTGTCTGGGTGGTGGTACTCAACCGAGAATAAATAACAATAGTCTTCTCTATTAGTGAAGCGTTATTTATTCGAAGTAGTGCAATATCATGGCAACTCGTTGTGAAGGCAGAGCACAATATGAGAAAAAGCAAATGATGCCTACAACAACAACTACTTTGTAGTTTTTTAAGAGTTATCTATGGTGTATCTAAACACCGATATTATATAGATACCAAACTCTTAAAGTATTATGCCTTGTGCATTTATTTATTTAAAATATTCACATCTACACCTCTTGGCATCTCTCATATTGTGTGATTATCTTCACAACTGGGTCGTCATGTCTGCAATACCAGGGTACCTGCCCACCCACTGATGATCGGCCAATAGCCGTGAAACAGTGCTGTCTGGGTGGTGGTACTCAACCGAGAATAAATAACAATAGTCTTCTCTATTAGTGAAGCGTTATTTATTCGAAGTAGTGCAATATCATGGCAACTCGTTGTGAAGGCAGAGCACAATATGAGAAAAAGCAAATGATGCCTACAACAACAACTACTTTGTAGTTTTTTAAGAGTTATCTATGGTGTATCTAAACACCGATATTATATAGCCATATGGTGCAAGGAAGCCTGAAGTTTATGCTGCAGCGGGCAAAAAAAAAAAAAAAAAAAAAAAAAAATTCTCAATTACCCTGAGAGAGAGAGAAGTAGACGGAAATCACCAAGAAAGAGAAGAATGATTATATCCAGCTCAGGACCCTGGGTGTGCCAAGCCCATACTCACCAGATGTGAGCCTCTGGGGGTAATTCAGATTGGGCCACTTAACATAGATGGGTTGACTATTGATGATCATGCTCAGGTAGCTGATAAACTGAATGAGTATTTTGCATCAACATTCACACATGAGGAGTTATTCAATGAAGGGAGTGCCAGAGGTTTATCAAACTCTAACAGGAAGCTAAGTGATTTTGTAATAACTGAGAGCAAAGTGGAGGAGAAATTGTTGAAGTTGAACACAAAGAAAGGCACCTAGGGTGGACGGGATCTTTCCAGTTATATTAAACGAGGCAGCAAAGGAAGTAAGCAAACCCTTAGCCATAATTATGAGGGCTTCCTTGGACTCAGGGGTAGTCCCCATGGACTGGGGGGTGTGCAAATGTATCACCTATTCACAAAGGGGGTTCAAAAGGTGACAGGTAAAAAAAAAGACCTGTTAGTTTAACTTGTGTTCCGCAGAAAATAATGGATCACTGGTTAAACAAGCATTGCAGGATCATCTAGACAATTCTGCAATAATAGTTAAGACATAGCATGGGTTTGTTAAAGGGAGGTCTTGCCTGACCAATTTGATTGGATACTATGATGTGGTCACAAAGGAACTGAATGCCAAAAAAAATTTGATATCATATACTTGGATTTCAGGAAAGCTTTTGATACTGTTTCACATGGAAGACTGCTGTACAAATTGGAGAGGTATGGCATTAAGAGTAAGTTGCTACAATAGATAAAGGGATGGTTGAGTGGGAGATGACAGAGAGTGGTAATCAATGGACACTGCTATTCCTAGTCAAATGTTATTAGTGGAGTTTCCCGGAGTTCGGTGTTGGGCCCATTGTTGTTTTGTAATATTTATCAATGATATTGACGAAGATATATCAAGTTTAATGTCCAGATTTGCAGATGATACAAAGGTTGGCAGGGTTATTAATGACAGTAAAGACAGTATGCTACTCCAACTGGATCCAGATAAGTTGGGCAAATTGGCTGAAAGTGGCAACTGAGTTTAACGTTGACAAATGCAAAGTACTGCATATGGGTAGCAATAACCAAAGAGAAACATACAACTGTGTGGTACTACACTCAGGGAAGTGGAAATTAAAAAGATTGGATATATAGGGATTTTGCTAGCAGAGATAGGGAGGTGATTATCCCATTATACAAGGCAATGGTCAGGCCATACCTAGAGTACTGTTTACAGGTCTGGAGGCCTCATTTTAGGAAGGATGTAGAGTTGCTAGAATGAGTACAAAGAAGGGTAACAAGGTTGATGAGGGGAACAAAGGGGTGCTCTTACCAAGAAAGCTTAAGTTCTGCAAATTGCATTGCCTGGAGAGTAGGCACCTGCAAGGTTTTTTTTTTTTTTTTTTGGTTTTTTTTTTTTTTAGGAGCATTAGCAACTAAGGCCATATTGCTCCGGGATATGCGGTGGTCATTCCCTGACCTTTCCGCATCCTTCATATTTGGTGGCGACGGGCTCGAACCCCGGTCTAATCAAGAAGCGTGTGCTATGCACTGCTGCTCCTTCCCACCTGGCTACGGAGGCGCCCACCTGCAAGGTGATCTGATCGAGGTGTATAAAGGCTTGAATGGGTTGAGCAAGCTGAATGTGCTGATGGGGTTCTTCCTCTTGCTCAGATTAAGAACCTGAAGGGGCACAGATTCAAACTGAGGAAAGACAGTTGTAGAATAGATGTGCGGAAATTTGCATTTAGCCAGCGGGTAGTTGATGGGTGGAACAGACTTCCATCTTTTGTTGTGGAAGTTGATAGCCTAAATAAATTTAAGGCTGAGCTGCACAGGCATTTGGAATGAATGAAGGGATGAAATGGGAGGGGTTTTTTTTTTTTTTTTTTTGGCTGATGCTGCATAAGTTTGCTTTCTTGCATTGTATGTCTCTACTAATGCTAATATAACTAAGTGCTCATTTTTGTTAGAAAATTTCACAAAATGCTTGGACAATGCTTGCAGAACACCAGCTGAAAAACACTATTCTATGCAAATTACTCAAAGAGAAAGAATGTGTGAGGAAATGAATTTTTTTTTTTGATAACACAAAATGTGTTTTTGACATAACTTTACATTTATAAAACTTGAAACTTTATAAACCACCAAAATGTAAATCATGAAAACATTAATTTCACTCTTGCACCGGATTT
This sequence comes from Mastigoproctus giganteus, assembly GCF_048544385.1. Lineage (NCBI taxonomy): Eukaryota > Metazoa > Arthropoda > Arachnida > Uropygi > Thelyphonidae > Mastigoproctus > Mastigoproctus giganteus. Next base: position 98,146,518 of record NC_143576.1, on the reverse strand, counting down.
ACATTATAAAAATTAGTTTTAAATCTTTTCACGATACACTGCCTTTTTCATTGGTCCTCTGCAGACCATTTATGTTTCCAGTGTTTTGAGTGCAGTCGTGCTAATTTTTCAACGTAGTGCAGTTATTGTCACAAATTAATAAATTAGTTTTATCTCACGGATAACTCTTTTCCTGCAGATGAAGCACTTCAACTAACTATACAATTGCTGTCTAGAACAGGAGTCAGTAAATGGTAAATCATGATTAACTGATCAATCACAATGCATATTTCATTTGATTGCAATCAGAAGAAATAAAAATATAATATTTTCTGGAGAACACCAATGCCAGCAACTTCATTAATCACTTTCCTGATTTTATTTTTAAGTTTACTTCAAACTTTTAAAAAATCATAATTCTTCAACCAGCATTTTTCATTTCAAATAAAGATACGCTTAAATGTGTAGTAGGTCAATTTCAAGTCCTTGTTTATTTTTAAAGTAGCTCACATGTAGGAAAAGGGTTGCTGGCTACTGGTCCAGAATAAGTTAAAAAGGCTTTGAAAAGGATGTAAAATTCATAAGCTAACACATATTAGTTGTACTTAAGATTCCAATTAAGGAAAAATTTGCTTTAGCAATGCCTACAACTCAGATATGCAGAAAATAAACAGCAAGATGAACTAATATTTAACAAAAGGACTACAGGATCCAATGTGGCTTGAAGTAGAAAACTTTAGATATAAGAAGGAACTTAACTGTGTTGTTTATTTTTCAAAGTACTGCTCATTTATGACATACAGAATAAAATTACTTATAAAGATCAATTTTAGCACTCAAGGAACAGGTTACATGTCATTGCTTCAGTCTAAACAATGAATGGGAACAAAATTACTACCAATTTCAAGTGAGTTGCTAAAATTCAAGCTACTCATTAAGATAACTTAGCCCAAAGCCAAACAGGACTTTTCAACAGCTGAGTCATTCAAACTAAATTTGAGTACAAATTGGACAAGACTTCAAATAATTATCACTGCTTTGGGAATGTCTTTCATATGTGCATTCAGATGGCCAATAATATAGCAAATACAGATTTCACATGTTTTACAGAATTCTGGTATAATATCATTTCTAAGATCCCAGAGATTAATCCTGGGACAACAGAATGCAACATTGCATGATAAATTTAATTAATAGTAGTGCAAATGTCAACTTACATATTCTATTCTATTCCTTAAAATTTGCATGAATGGAAATGTTATTTCAAAGTTCACTTATGTTAATATAAGTACAGATGTTCCAGGAAATACTTCCAGATGAGTTATTAGAGTAGCACTGAAAACAGGTTCCACATAAAAAATTAATGTATTACAGAAATCGAAAAACTCAGTCAACAGATTCCTCCATAGCAATGACTAGTTTATGTTAAAGCAGTCTACTCTGCAGAGAATGGAAGTGAATATATACTCTTGAAAGGACATCATCCAAAAAATTTTACAGCTTAATGTGGAAGAGAGGGTGCACATAATGACAACTCACTACAGCAGTCGTTATTGTCAGTCTTCCATAAAAAAAAAAAAAAAAAAAAAGACTATATTATAATTTACTTCCTAAAAAACAAGCAGTGATTGACAATAAGTTTTCCTTACTAAACACCCTCTTATCTGGAGTGACTGGGACCAGCAGTGTTGGTCAGTTAATCAAAAAAAGTTCGTTAAAGTGGGAAACCAAAAGAAGAAAAATATACCTACATATATTAAGAATTTGATTTTCACTTAAAACATATATGTGAACAGTCATTCACATAAAATCAGTAATCTTCTGTTTAGATGAGATGTCACATTTTGCAGCATAATCCCTTCACCTTTTTTTTTTTAAAACCTCGCATTGTTGACCGTTGAATCACATTGAAATTCAATATAATGAAAAGATAAATCTGGGGTGTCTTTGGTTGTCCACGAGAAATTTTTGGCTGTGGATTTGATTTAGATCCATCCATTTCTATCAAGTTGTGTATGATTTCTGCATCATCCATAACTTCATTTTCCCAAATCAACACCGATTTGTTGGAAAACACTGTTAAATTTCTTTTTGTATGTCTTCTTGCTATAAATCTTAAGATCCTTCAATTTTCCTGAAATCGATTAATAAACTACATTCTCCATTATCTTTTTTGTAGTTTAAGGCTTTCACTAGCAGTGTGAACCTTGAACCAAAATTTTCTTAAAGATTTAGTAAATCTTAATTATGGAATTTCGTTCCACTCTCTAGTACTCATCTTTCATGTTAATAACAATAATTCTATAAGATCTATATTCATTTCTTCTATTTTTTCCAAAATTTAACTCAAAAAACTTTTGCCTATTTCATTTCTTAACATTCTAGAACCCTCTTGATCCATAGGCTAGATTTGATGGTAAAAACATAGCTTTATGTTCCCTTTCTAAGTTCTTCAGAATTAGGATCTGAATGTGTGTTATCCAGAAAGAGAACAGCCTTTTCGTGTAAGTTTATTTTCTTCAAGCGTTTCTGTAGAAGGTACAAATTCATGAAAAAAAAAAAAATTCTTTAAATAATGCAGAGTCCATCCATGCTGATTTTTGTGAGCACTGGTAAAGATGAATAATTTATATTTTTAAAAGCTCTAAGATTAGTTGATTTACCAACAATATAAAGCAGCAATTTGTGAGTTCCAGCTGCTCATCTGCAGGTAGCTACCATGACACAGGCACAGCTTTTTTCTGTCACTGTTGTAGTTAACATCTTATAATTTAGACATTTTTTCATATTGTAAAGTTATTCTCCAATCAATTTTTCTCTGTTGATTAATGATCTTAAACCTTCTGTAAACTTCTGAGCAGCAGGCTGATCAGCCTGCTTATGAGATTATCTGCTGATCAGCAGATAATCTCTCTCCATAATACGTAACACATGAATAACATAACATATTTTCTAACATCCATCTGTCACTTACTGTAAAACTTTCTGCATCACCAATCATTGACATAAGACCCACACCTTTCCTTTGATGCTGCTTTTATGAGTCCACTGATTGCAGTCCATGTCTCTCTATCTTGCACAAACGACAGCCATTAGCACATTGTCTACTATCTCTAATTTTGAGTTCTTTGAAGTGGAGCAAGAACTTAACTAGCCTTGTGAAAATTATTGCAAAATGCTTCTACATTTTTTTCCAATCTTTTACAGTTTTCTTGTCCACACCTTTCAACAGCAATTTTTTTTAGAGACTCACTTTTATTGAGTCATTCTGGACCATCCAATTTAGATATCATGGAAACATCAATTTCTCTTTCCTTTCTCAGCTATATTTCATTAATTTTTGTAATATTTAATTAAACTGCATAAAGTAAATACAATAACAAATAATTTTACTAGCACAAACATAGTTTGGAACAAACACACAACTGGCTTCTCAGTACACATACAGCTCAATAGGTGGATGGTGTGCTACTACCGGCAAGCATACTGGACTAGTGTCCGAGATAGCATATATCTTGGACATAAGACAGTATGTTTTAAAAAGTGTGATTGTTGGATAAGCAAAGGTTGGTTACGAGGGCTTCTTAACGAGCCTCTACTTAATGAGGTGATAAACAATATGAATGTCATGGTTCCTATGGTTTTATAGAGTTATAAGCATTATGCTCTTACCTCCCTCTGCAAGAATGCAGATATTACAATACAGGATTGTATTGTAATAAAGGAGACATAGTTTTAAATTAAATGGAATATTTTAGTACATTTTCTCAGACACACTGAATTATGCTGAGACACTAGTTTTACTTTTTTCACAACCTCGTTAACAGATATAATAAAAAGCTAATGCTCAGAGAATTATATTTCTATGGCATTATTAAAATAATTAAAGGCTAGAATATATAACATCCTACTCTGTCTGGTCAGATTAAATTCCACAGAGAGGGTAACCTAATATGCTGATTTTCTCATACAAGAACTTAACCTTATCTTCCTTGACATCTCATACATATCAGATTATTAAACCCTATTGGGATATGGTGAATTATGCAATTAAAAAGTTCTTGTTTAATAATCTTAAAAATAGGTGTTTGTCTAGTGCTGATTTGTATTCAGGTTTAGCTTGTCTGTGAACATGAACTGTCAAAAAAGTCCTGTCTAGCTCTGAACTAAGCTATTTTAATGAGTAACTTGGCACTTTTATCATCTTGCTTGGAACTGGTGGTGCAATTCTATATTCTGAGGTTTGTAGCAATTGGTTTACCATTTGTTGTTTCAACTGAGGGAGTAGGATGTAATTTGTTTCTAGTGTGTTAAAATTCATGACTGTAAATAATTTTATTGAATGCATCATACATAAGTAGTAACTTAAAAAAAAAAAATAATAATAATAATAATAAATTATAAAGGTAACTGCTTCATAAATTTAAACTCAACTGTGATTAAAGCAAAACAAGAAGCTTCAGATTCTTTTTTCTACTTAAGCCAGAATGCTTACCATAAAATTTTAATGAAGATCTACATCTGAAACTGGTAAATTTTAGCATTACTACTAAAAATTAAAATAGAAAAAAAAAAAAAAAAAAAACTAAAAAAATATACAGATTTAAAGCTATATTTTAATTTTAAAAATCATTTACCTTGCCAAAATGAAAGGAAGATAACAGATTTAATAGTGCAGAATTTCCAAACTGGTTCATACGGGCAAAGTAATTCTTTGGTGGCAAAATAAAAAAGCACCAACCCATAAAGAGCAAGGGTCACACTGATGTTGTAGATGATGGTGATGTAAAGATACCCACTGTCAGGCCTGAAATATAATCAATTTATGTTCTAAAAATATGAAAACCATATTTATGGTTTTCATATTTTTATAACATATAATTTGAAAGTCATATTTCTATATGATTTTCAGATTATACAATATTAAGCACAATTTTATATCATGGGTTATTTTATAACCTAGGAAACAAAAATACGAACAACAAATTGTAAAAACTAATTGGCATTCAAAAAGTGAGTTGTTTTAATAAGAGCTATGACTATGTTGCTTTTCATTAATACACTGCTTCAAAACAAAATATTAACAGAAATAATGCAGTATTAAGCATTCATTCATATTCAATTAAAAACAAGAGAATTGAAATGCTTCAAGCTTATTCTAAACAAAGCATTTTTAATTTAAAAACATTTCATCCAAATTTACAAACATAACAAGAAAAGGATCAAGTCGTTTCTAATATAAATGTAAGCATTTTGTCTTTTACTTGACCTGCCTATAAAAATGGATATAAACCCTTTAAATTAAAATGAATTAGGCTTGGGGAGAACTGAAAATTACAACCACTACCTAGCATCTATCATCTTACAATTTATATCATTACTGGCTCATCAGGTACTATGTGCATGAGGATGTACATTCACACTATGTGTGTGAGAGAGAGAGAGAGAGAGAGAGAGAGAGAGAGAGAGAGAGAGAGAGAGAGATTATTCATTTTCCTCTTCCTATACATAAAAATTGGGTATAGACCCTAAAATTTTAAACTGAGTACTTAAAGAAATAAGTTACATTTTAAATAAAATGATATTTATACCCTAGTAATATAACAATCAAAGCTATACATTAATCTCATTACAAAATTCACTTCATATAATTTTTTTCCTGAGATAGAATTTAATATTAGCTACCTCCAATCACCATCAGAATATTTATGAAGGGGCTGCAGTATCAAGATAACAACAGACATCAATGGCTTTACTGCACAGAACTGAAGAGTTGCCTAATAGTAAAAAATACAAGTGGATGAGAGAAAATAATAAAAATATAAAAAAAAAAATTTTAATTAAAACTGCTCAGAAAAAAAAAGTATACCTCATTAAACAGTGAAATGAGTTTGCAAAGAGTAAATTATAAATACAAGTGAAGAATTCCATTACCATTTGATTCTATTAAATTTTTAAGGATACGGAGGTCAATGCACTTTTACATTTGCCTGGCCGCTATATGCCACTTTACTAGATGACATATATGCACTCCTGTGAACACACAACACACTGCAGAGTTGCAAAAATAGATACTCTTTAAGACTAAAACAAAATAACTTAACACTTGCTGATACCTATCATCTAAGGCTGCTGCTGATGATGATAACGATGACGGTAATAATATTAATAACATAATATTTTATTATTATTTTTTAATGGTAATCCCAAACAAATAAGTTATTAGAACCTAGAGTATTCTAGTAACATGTATGGGTAGAGAATTGAGAAGACAGAAAATTATTGTTGATGCTGGACTTAAATTCCCATAGATTAATTTTCAGAAATTACATGATGGAAAGTTGTTCCAAATAACAACAATAGAAGAGCCAAATGAGAAAGAGAAAAATTAGTTCAGTGAGTTTGGAGTTCAACTGTGAATGAATGCCGACTAGTTGATGCACATATTCAGACTGGTTTGGAAGAACGAGGTGTATTACAGATGCAAATTGTCAAGAACATTGCCCACAGAAATATCTGTTGAGAAGGCATGCAGCTAACTGAATGTCTGTGTGATGGAAAGCAGTCAACTTGTAAGAGAGGAATTAATTAACCTAACCACTCTTTTGGATAGAGCCTAGGAGTAAGAGATACTCTGGTGGGGAGGGGATTTAAAACAAGATGAGGGAACAGTATTCTATGGCAAAGTAGATTTGTGATTTGTACAGTGTTAGTGGTTTTTAGAAGAAAAGTAACACAAAGAGCAAAAGAGAAAGCCTAATTTTATTAATGCACAGGAAGCAATTTTTGTGAGTGATGAGTATCACATCATTCCAAAATAAGTTAGTATCTCAGGTATCAACAGTAAAGATGTTTATTGTCTAGAAATCTGAGTGTTGTTAAAGATGAGTATGGAAGCAGAAGATTCATGGGTCAAAATGTTGTTGCATATGCAATTCTACTCAGACACAAAAGAAAGATTATTAAGCAGAGTCAAATTGTGACCCATGAAATTTTTCAACCACCTAAATGTAAAATTTTAATTTTATAAGAAAGAAAATAAATAATTCATTCTCTATTACAGAGAATTCACTATTACAGAAAAAAGCTGTTTCCCCACCCAAGTGGTATCCTTTGAGTTATGTGAAACAAGGTTGTTGAACAAGGTTAAACTTTTATCACAGATTTCCCTTTTACCTAAAAAAAAAAAAAATATATATATATATATATATAAAATAAAATTATATTGCAACCTGAATCACACTCTCCTCTCTTCCCACATATCACTTCTTTAGCCTTACAACAAATGAACTTCAAGGTACACTAATTACAGAGAACATCAACCATCACCAGTAACAAATTATAGCAAAGTGCATGCTATTTATCAATTCTTGTAAATTTTGTGTTAAGCAATTCAGAGTTCTTGCTATTCAAAATATGATTTCATAGCCTAGAAAAGAGAGAAATTAACTGTTATTTAAAAAATTTACTCTAACTGAAAATATCATGACTGACAAATACAGTAAGTAGCTGGTTCCCCTCATACAGATAAATGTTTGCTTTTTTGAGTGTGTCACATGGGAAATTACTGTTTCATTATTATACATTTTTATTATATCTCTAGTTAAAGCACAAGAGGATACTGCAAATCTACGATAATTTGTTTCAGATAAGTCCTATTGTTCATAAAAATTCGCACTAACTAAATATATCACAGAAAGGAATATATTAGCTGTTTTCTCTCTTAGAGGTATATTCAAAACCATGGTATACAGAAGCACACTAAAACAAGGTTGCACTGTATTTGAAAACATAAACACAACTCTCAGGAAGAATTAAAACTTGATAGCTAAGAGAGAGAAATTACCTGAAACATGACTAATTTTTTAAATTCTGAAGTTAAAATTAAAATGATTCGAATGCAATGAAGTGTTTCTACCCACAGGTTCTTAAACTTTTTTTTTTATCTGCGACCCCTTTTCATAAGACAAAATTATTAGTTACTCCCAGACACAGTTTAAGAACTGCCTGTGTATAATAATTTCAATAGTTCTATAATAAATATTTAATTTAATCATGTTTATCAATGTTTGCTGCAACTCCCAGAATCTTTTTTTTTGCGACTCCTCCGAGGGTCATTAAGAACCAGTTTCTACCTATAATTTATAAAATTTATTTTTCAAATTTCAAACAAAATTTTTACTGATAGAGATATTAATTCTCTAAGCAGCTAATTAAGCAATGTTTTTTTATTTTTTTATTCATAACTTGGAATATATCATGTAATTGAAATATAATATGCACAACATTATAACATCTGTAGTAAACAACTTTTAACTGTCTTAGGACGGTCTAAAATTTATGTAAAGCTACAATGTGATATATATATATTTTTTAAACAAATTAGAAATGGATATGTGCTTTTCTTATACCAGTAGTGAAGAAAAGTAAATTTTTCCTATTAAAACAAGACAAAAACTGCAATTTTCAGCTAACAGATACTTCTGGATAAAAAAACGTTCATTTTCATTTCCTTTTTTCACGTACACAATCCTCTAAAATTGTTTCATCAAGTCTGATTTAGATTAAACAATGATCGTGGAGAAAAGGTTTCCAATTCATTCAATCATCACTAAAAATACAATTTGTTCTTAACACTGATTTTTTTTCTTTTTTTTAAGTTCCTGGCCAAATATTCCCCAAATACTTGTAACACAGTCACATTTTTCAGTCTATAAGATTTTTTTTTTTTTATGTTCAAAGTTTCCTGCATAATGATTTACCTGTGCAAAAAATTTAAGCAGCTTTAATTTATAACATACCTACTCTCATTACTATTCAAATTCCTCACTAAACATATCTAAAAACTCAGCTCTTCAAACTGCCAGGGGAAAAGTGCTAAAAGCCAACATCAAAGAAGGCAAACAAACTCTAAGAAAAGGAAAAACAACACAAAGCAGACACTGGTTGTTCTGTGTTAAACTGTATAGGTGATCATGTTTTCATAATGTATGATTATGCAGAAAGTGATTTCTTTAAAAGAAAAATTCGAAATCAAATGTTTTATATTATTACTACTTAGCCACATGGTGCAAGGAAGCCTCAGGCTTATGCTGCACCAGCCAAAAAAAAATTCCTGAGTTACCCTGAGAGAGAGAGAGAGAGAGAGAGAGAGAGAGAGAGAGAGAGAGAGAGAGAGAGAGAGAGAGAGAGAGAGAGAGAAAGTAGAAGGGAATCACCAAGAAAGAGAAGAATAAATAAGCTCCGGACCCTGGTGCCAAGCCCATACTCACCAGATGTGAGTCCCTGGGGTGAATACAACAATAATAACCAAACAGTCTAGCACTGCACTGTCCATATTTAGTGAGAGAATGGGAACTTCCACTTCTCATAAAAAAGCTATTAAAAGCATCATGCTTTTAAACATTCAAAACCTTACCCATGGAAAGCTCCAAGCAATAAGCATGCACGGAAAAACTGCAAGATTTCTGAAGGATACAAGATCTTGGTTGCAAAAACAGGAGAAAAGAACAGAAAAATTATGTTTCTGTATCATCATATAACTTATCTTAAAACTTCAGTCACCTTGAGTAATTTTTAAGCTGAATTTCTTCTGTGAACACCACAATGACCTTGCAACCAACAGATATCAAGGTGTGATTAAATCCTAAAGCTCATTCCTAGTAGTGTAGTGGCTAATGAAAGATTTCTTTAGAGGCTGAAGCCAAAATAAACTGCCTGTGTCAAGCATCATTTCTGACCCCTTTAGAAAGGCAGAATATGGATTTTTCTTGCTGCAAAAAGGTAGTGGTAATGATAATGACCTGGAAAGATCTCCAATACATATTAAACTCTTCTTGCAGTTCTGAGAATTTCTTTTAGTCAAAAACATTTTACATTGTAGGTTTCAAAGCCAAGGTGAAATCTGTTAAAGAAGGTAGTTTGGCTTTCCCAATGAGAAGGAAGATGCATATACACCACACAATTTTCATGTCTGAAAGCCAAAGAACATTTGGAAATAGCAACATGATTTGTGGAAGGTAATATAGATATTTTTGAACACATAAAAAGAACTATTTTTAGCTAAAAAGAAATACTTCTTGTTATTGCTCATATGAAAGAAACTTCATTTAATTCCTATTTTTAAAATAGAAGTTTTACTACTCTACTCTCTAATTTGCTTCTTTCATCTTTTTTTTAAAATTAATTCTCCTTTCAAAAGTGAATAAACAAGTGTATACATGAAAATATTAAGTGCTAAATGATGTTTAACTGAATAAACTTCTTAAGATCAAGGAATACAGTACAGTATAGCTACTATAATGATGAGATAAACAGGTTTCAAGTATTTTATCTAAAGTGCTTGTTGGTACAGTGGTGCCTCCATTTATGTGATCTCGATTTACGAGGTTTCAGACTAATGAGATTTTACTCTTGGTTGCAATTAATTTTCTGAGATCCTTTGCCTCAGACTTATCAGATTTATAACGAGGCTACCAATTGACAAAGTTTAAATGCAGATTATCGCACAGGTGCTAAGCCACTTCAGTTATCTGTCTCCAACATAGCGTGTTGTTCAGATAGGCTTTATGGATTCTCTTATATTTTTTAAGTTTCAATAAATTTAGTTTTTTTTAAAAATAATTTTTATAAATATGGGGCAGTGAAGAAAAGTGATCAGTACAATGATAAAAGAAAGTTAAAGACATCCTGAAAAGTGTTAAATTTAAAAAGAAAATTAAAAATTATTCAAAGCAGTGAAAATGGCAAGCATACAACTGATATCACTAAATGTTTAAGTTTAGCATGGAATAGTTCATACTGTGTTATTAAATAGAGAAAAAAAAAAAAAATAAAAATAAGAGTTGGACAAAGTTAAATATATCAAAATAATTCATAAACATGCTGATAGTGTAAATAAAATAGAGTCAGAATTATCTTCGTGGATTTGAAGAAAGCAAAACGAGAGAGAGGCTACTTCAGTCAAGAGTTAATTAGTGAGAAAGCTGGAGCCATTTTCTCTAGACTTAAAAAAACAGCAACCAGCAATTAATGTGTAATTTAATACTAGCAGAGGTTAGTTTCACAGATATAAAAGTAGGACAGGTATTAAACTGCAGAACTGTCACTGTGAAGCTTTTTAGCTGATAAATGGAAAGCTGATAGGTCTGTGGCAGGGTTTGGTGATTTGATTGAGGAAAACATGTACTCATCTCACCAAGTATTTAACCTTCATGAAACTGGTTTGTTCTGTAAAAAAAAATGCCCAAAAGAACCGACATTATGGAAGATGAAAAAAAAATTACCAGTTAATAAAGCCTCAAAAGACAGATGTACTTTGATGCTTGGCTCAAATGCTTGTGGAGATATTAAAATGAAACCACATTATTATTCTGAAAACCACAGAGCATTAAAGAACTTCAGTATGGCACAACTCTGTGTAATTTTAAGAGAAGTCAAAATGCATGGGTAACCAGTTATATATTGTTTTAATCAGAGGAAGTTCCCAAGTATGAGTCAAGATTAACAACAGAAATATTAAGTCTTTACAGTAACAGGGCAGTTAAAAACAATGCTTGGAGAAATAGATTTACTCCAGGACAGGGTTTTCAAGTTAACTAATTTTGTAGATGCTGCGGTGGAACCTTACAGTATTATTGTACATAAGCTTGTAAAACCCAAGCTGGGATCCCTATTTCAAGAAGATCACTACTTTAGCCTCAGAGGAGCAACTGCCTCAGTCTTCACCATAAAAATGATCTTATTTATTATTTTAAACGTAAATAAATATTATTACTTTTCACTGCAAAACCACATTTTTTTTTTTTTTTTTTTTTAATTTCAGCTTCCATGACCCTCAGTGGGTACTAAGGATCCCCAATTACTCAACTTAAGACAGTTTGGAGATAATAGATATTTATATGGAACCAACTGATCTCTTGTTTGTTTGATTTTTTTTAAGAGCATTAGCAACTAAGGCTATATTGCTCTGGGAATATGCGGTGGTCATTCCCTGACTTTTTCCGCATCCTCCATATTTGGTGGTGACAGGCTCAAACCCCAGTCTAATCAAGAAGAGAGTGCTACGCACTGCTGCTCCTTCCCACCTGGCTATGGAGGCGCCTACTGATCTCTTAAGTTGAGACATCACTGTATTAGTTAGTAACAGTACTAAAATGGCAAAATAATGCAAGGAAGCAGAACTTATAGCATCTGAAGTCATAAATGAATAAATAAAAATAAAATCTTCCTAATTTTCTATTTTGGCTACCTCTTCCAAACATTTAACTACTCCATCTTTAAATCTGTATAAGCTCTGATTCTACAAGACTAAGTGATAACACACTCTGTATAGAAAACAGCACAATTAAAATAATATTTCTTTCACTGATTGTTATTTATATTTTAAGAAAAACAAATTTATTGATTCATTAATTATCTTTAAATAAAAAACAGTTGCAATTAACTATATGAATATAACTTATATAAAATTTTTTATAATCAAATATGCATATACAGTAATTCTATTTTCATGTAATGGATAATTTTTTAATACTGGCTAGGACTATCTGGGCTAAGCCCACTAGGTAAACAACATAACTGTTATGCAGTAACACTGCTCCCTAGATGATAATCAAATCTTAGAGAGATTGGAATTAGCATATGTGATTTAGCATTTAACCATACAAATTACCCACCTGTTTACAGAAACGGAGAAAACCAATAGTATAGGTTTTGCCTTCTAAACAACATGTTCCATACCACCAACTAGATCTGAAATGATATTGAAAATATACATGGATTAATCCAATTACAGATAACAAAAATATAACACAATTACATTAAGAGTCAATTAAACCAAAAAGAAATAAAAGTTCAGTTTTGTGGCAAAAAAAAAAAAAAAAAAGGAAAATCAAAATATTGGTTATATCCATGAAAATTTACTGAAAGTTGGAGTACAGCAACTTTTTGTTTAACAATGTTGAAATTAAAACCAAATGAATTTGAACAAGCCAAATCCACAAAAGATTTGGTTAAATTACTTAGCTTAAGTCGGTGGCTTTCAAACAGGGTGCCGCAACAATATTTCAGGGGTGCCACATAATTTTGGTTTAAGTTACTTAAACTCATTTTTTTTTAAAATTTATATATTTATTTCATTATAAAACGGTATATCCTTATTACTGTCTTTCCATAAATCACAATTACAGTATTTACATATGTCAACTGATCATTCTATTTACAATTCCAAAATAAAAAAAAATACAAAAAAACCTCACATTATAAAAGAATTTTATTTTAGTCAGCAAGTTATAAATCATATAAACAACCTTACATGGGTGGTAGAGGCTGACAGCTTGGGGAAATTCAAATGTCAGCTGGATAGTTACCTACGGGAGAAGGGAAATGCATAGGTTGTCTATTTCCTTTTCTTTTATTAATTATTTATTTTTTAAAATTTTCTTATTATTTTATTTTCTTTATTATTATTTTTTTGGCTGGTGCATGCAGCATAAGCCATAGGCTTCCTTGCACCATGTGGCCATTGATAATACTAATGGATGTGTGAAACAGGAAGGGTTTTTTTTTTTTTTTTGGCTGATGCTATATAAGCTTGCTTTCTTGCATCATATGCCACTACTAATGCTAGTACTAAAAATAAAAAGACAAAAGAATGAAAGAATGTGATGCAAAAATTTTATGAGAGCTAGGAGCTGAAATTTGTAGTGATACAAGTAAATAGAAATGCCGAGTGCCTTCTGTGAAAAAAAGGTTTCAGTGATAATAAGGCAGATAGTTTGAAGAAGCACTTTTGCAATATGCAGCAGAGTGAATTCAACAATAAATTTCCAGTTGACGATCATAGTCGTGTCAGTAAAACTGCTCTTCTGAAATAGCCATTTGATGATCAGGACAGCCTGAAGAAGTTTCTTTTGTTGAATGATATTTTGATGTTAGTAGCTATAAAGTTGTTCAGAAGAAGAAGAAATCATTTTCCCATGCTGAGATGGTAAAGGAAATTGTGATCACAGTGATGGAATCTCTATTGGAGAATTATGATTGAAATGTGAAGAATGATACTCTGCAAAAAAGCACAGAACAGAAAGCACAGAAAAAAGCTAAGACACAGGACAACTGTTCATAGCATGCTGGAATTATCGGAAAACACAGAATAGCAACTAACTGAACAAATGAAAGACCCGTTTGTGTTATTCTCTGGTGCTGGGTTAGTCAACTGATCTTACTGACACAGTGCAGTTAATCTTATAGGTTTGGTTTGTGCTCCCTGATCTCAAAGCTTGTGAAGAAATCCTTGAACTCTGTGGACTGTGAGAATGACGTGTGGAACTGATATAATCAAACAGTTTTTCGAACCTTCAAAAAAATGTGACTTGCATCCCAAAAAACTGGCTTCTGTTTCAATGGATGGTGCACCTGTGATGAGTGGAGGTAAATCAGGATCTGCTTTCTTTTGAAACAGCATTTGAATGAGAATGGCATGAAAACCATGCTGCCCGCCTTCCGCTGCATTCTACATCAGAAGAATTGTGTGTTTATATGCTCGGAACTGACCTGGTAAAAATTAAATGGATATAGTTGTAAAAATAATGAATTACATCTGAAGTGGAAGCTCCCTCATCCATCAACAGTTTGTTGAGGCTTTCAAAGAATGTGATGACTGCAATTTTGAAGATCTTATTGACTTTGTGAATGTGAAACAGCTGAGAAGAAGAAAAGTACTGGAATGATTTACCTCTGCTTCCTCAAATTTGAGATTTTCTCGTGGAGAGAAGGATTTTTCAAAAAAAAAAAAAAATTTTGATCTGATATTTGATCAAAAATGGATTTCTAGAAAAAAAAAATAGGAATGAAAAATCTGTGTCCGAAATTTTAATCATGCTTTCCTGATTTTTTTTAACAACTTCAAATTAGCATTTTGTTCTTGCGTGCTCCATTTCACTTTGATATTGCAAATTTAAGCAAAGAAATTGACACCCTTCATTGGATAAATGTGGGTTTGAAGATGATATGCTTGCCCTTCACAGTCTGGAGCACTTAAAAGTTTGGCAGAATTCTTCAGTAATAGAGATGTGGGAATCTATTCTGACACTGACAAGGATCACACAACTTTGAAATTGGGCATTTCAAAATTACTGTCTATATTTGGATCGGTGTGCGAATCAACGTTCTTAACAATGTGATTCATTAAGTCAAATACATATCTAGAACTGTTGATGTCAACTCAGAGGAAAGCCAAGAGGTGCATTTAGTTCAGATATCCAGCCAATATTTATGCAACTTGTCAAACAAAAGAATTGTCAAATTTTGCATTAAATTTTTTGATTTTCAATTTGAACAACTTGTTTCATCCTTTTCACCTGAGGCAGTTGTAACTCAGTAGTCAAAATGCATGTTTTGAATAAACCTGTTTTCAAATAGTGTGTTATTTTTTAAATTTTTGATTAAGCAATTTATGTAATTTATTTTTGCATGGTGTGGCAAATTTCACTCCTCATTTGCCACATTTGTGGCTATATTGAAAAATAAGTTACCCACCTAGGATCTAGGAGTATGCCAGGTTGACAAATGCCTTCTTTATGTCTAGGCAGATATTAACATGTTGACTGCCAAAATACGAGTTAACTCGTTTTTTTTTTTTTGGTAGTTGTTGGCGCATAGGCTTCTGTGGCCATAATTTGGGTTGCCAGGCAGGCACTTTACCCACCCGGCTAGCCAGGTCGGCGAGAGTTAACTCGTATTTGGCAATCTGGCCCAGAATGCCACATACAAGTTAATGCTGACTGGTATAACTTGCCTTTCAGGCACAGATATGAGTATATTCGTAGCAAATATGTGCAATTGATGGATAGTAGGCTTGTGGGATAAGAATGAAAACCACAATGTCCGAAAACAGAAAATTTATTCACAAATACATAAAGAAAAGTATTACTAAAACTCACAAAAATAATAATGTTTATTTGTGATATTTCTTGAAACATTCTTCTACACAAAGAGCTGGCTTCTCTTAGCACACTGGACAATAATAGTGTGTTTTGTGGCATTTTTTTTTTATTTCTTGTACATACTCGACACGGCTTAGTCGGACGTGCTTTTTTTTTTTCAATTGGTGGTATAGCCTCTAAATAATGAATTTCATGTTCAGACCTAATCTTCTTTGGAACGTTTAGAATTTTTTCTCCAATCAAAGATTCAATGAATGTTTCTCTGAATTTCAGACATTTTATGGTGGAACCTGTAACTTGACAGAAATGGATGTATGCGTTATGTATATATATTTCTATAATATGCAATGCAATTTTTTTCTGCCATCTGATGGATTTTCTTAGTGCTGAATAATACGAGAGCATTTGATCCGATCAATCTATACCAGACATTCCACTATTGTAATCTTAAATTATGTTTGGTTTTATTGAAAATTTTCCATTCCGGTTGCATACCTCAAACATTTCAACAATGTGTATGTTAGAAATAGTGAGAACTTCTCTTTTATCCCTCCACTTATATACTACAACAGGGTCATTTCGTTGCCATGCAACTTCCCTTTCTTCAATTTTCACATCACCAAATCGTTTGGATTTTCTTTTCCGTTAGCGCGTAATGTTCCACATACATAAGTTTTTCAAGCAGACAACAACTTCGTTACAGCAATGGAATTATAAAAATTGTCCATACACAATACCTTGTACATGGACTACCCTTGTCTGAGTAGTCCTTAAGCAAGTATAGCACAACTTCAGCAGTATGACCTATGTTTTGTTCAGTTTCTTCTGATTTACCGGAGTAAATTTTTAGTTTCATAACAAGGTCATTGGACTCACACAGTTTGTAAAGTGTGATTCCGTATTTGTGCTTTTTATTTTTTATGTACTGGCGGAAATTCAGTCTCCCATGCCACAACATCATTGACTCATCAATGCAGATGTTTTTATTTGGTACATAATTATTGCGCATAACATTATTGAAATGATTCAAAATCGGTTTTACTTTGTATAGCCTGTCAGCAGATTGTAATGAATTATCTGCAAAGTGAAAATATCGCAATATCAACTGGAATCTATTTAGACTCATAAATGATCGCCAAAACATAACACTGTAGAATGCACTTGTACTCCAGTAATGCTCTATTGAAGGAAAAGAACAAGGATCCATTTATAACAAAAGTTCAAGAAACACTTTCATTTCTGAGATATTTAGTATCCTTCCATCTTGACGACCTGGCAGATTTTAATGGTTGTCCACATTTTTCAATTTCTTGCAAAGCATATAAATTAGTTTGTTCGACTAATAATGTAAGAAACTCTTCCGAAAAATATAGGTCTACCAATTTTTGTACACTAAATTCTGCTGTGTCCATTTTCAAACCAAAGTTCTCTTCAAAAATAAATTGTGGAGGATCTTGTGTTATTTCATTCCACAAATTATTGTCATTATTTGATGTACTTGCCTGCGGAGAATTAGGATTATGTTCAGGCTGGGAGCTGGCTTCATCTTCGCTATCTTCACTTGAATCATCAAAAAGTTCATAACTGTCACTGTCGGAAACAGAACTGTACAGATCGTCAAAAAGCTCTTCAAATTCCGAGTCACTCATATTAGCATAGAGCTCGAGCTCTTCTTCGGTCAGTGGTCTCTTCTTATCCATGATTTAGGTTATTTTTTTATTTTATTTTTTTTTTTTTGTTAAAAAAAAAAAAAAAATACGTAACAAAGTACATGACAGTTTGTATCACTACAGCGGATTTATGCACAGCACTGACTCATATACAGCGAATTCTGAAAGTTACAACACATCTGAGTTAATTGAGTTAACTCATAGTTGGCTGCCACGAAGAATTTTCTATTACACATGGCAACTACGAGATAATTCACGAAGCATTTTTTTTACATCACCAAAACGCTTGGTTTTGGTGATGAATATATATTATAATTTGGGTTTTGAATAATTAGCGTGCCTAACTCAAACTGGCATTGGAAACCCATTTACCCAAATAAGCCTTGGCAGTCAATGAGTTAATGTGTTTGGTCGGTAGAAAATCATTTTGGATATTTACCTCTGCTTTAACAATGAGGCCCATTGATAACTTATTTTTCAGAAGCCAAACTGATTATGCTCAGTAAGTGCTAAGTTTTTCCAAGATCCACGTCATTCAGTTATTGATCGTTTTTTTCCAGACTTTTTCTAATGAAGTATGCTTGTAAAGGCTATTGGACAATAATGATAGATCTGTACGACCTTTTCCTGATTTGGCGAAGAAAATTATTATGGAATAATCCAAGAGTTTGAATAATTTTCCACATAAATTCTATTATTTAAGAGTAGTTAATTACACAGCGATTTTTCAGTAAGTTGCTTGGTCATTTGATAGTGGACTCCACTGGGACCAGCAACACTTCTTCGAATTAGCCAGAACTACTTTCAGTTCCTCTACACTGAAAGAGGGAACAAAAGCAGTGACCAAGAAGTTATCAGATACGTGAAGTTAAAGTTGAAAAAAAAAAAAAAAAAAAAAAAAAATGTGGATTTCCTTTCCCTGTCTTGACTTACTACTTGTAAGGTCAAGAGCTACTCAGAAAAAAGCAAAAAGTGCCAAATATCAAACTAAATAAATGGTAATATATACTGAGTGGAAAGCACTATAGATTGCTGTGTATCACTCAGTCACTCAAAAATCATTGGCACCCAAAACAGAAGTTCCCTCCAACATAGTCTTCATGGTATTCAGACTCCAGCAATTGATTTAACAGCCACTAGGTTCTAGGTTCATGAAATATTGTTAAGATTTGGTAACAAGTATTCTGCAAATTCAACAGTTTGCTGACAAAAAAAGTACAATCAATACTTTCTATGCTGTTTTTCTTCAAGTGTTTTATGTGCAACTCTCTCTCTCTCTCTCTCTCTCTCTCTCTCTCTCTTTCCCCCCCTCCATATCAATAAAATTTTGTATAATTAATTAAATTAATAAACAAATCTGTTATTTACAATTCAAAATATTTGTTAAAATGAATAAAATATTTCAAAATTTTTCGATTCAATAGACAAAATTCTAAATTATTATTACTCACTTAATGGGATTTCCTCTGATTTCTGACATGATATTTCCTTCACCTCCCAAATATTCATAGCACAGACTTAAAAAGTTATAAATTACAAAAGCTGAAAAAAAAAATTATACAACTGATTAGAGACATTCTGGAGTATTCAGAGACAATACTTCTGAAATAATCTGTTATAAAAAGGCTAAACTCCCCCTGCTCACATTTCTCACAGAAAACAGAAGCATCAAATGTGACTGACAGCTACTGCAGGTTGCTTAGAAAAGGAAAACTGTAGCCTGTCCAAGTTGATTATTCTTGTATGAACCACAGATCAGGGATGGCCAAGCAAAACATATGCTTAAATATAGTTAACAACCTGTAACCATATTTATTTTTCTGATTAGCCATTTGATTGGAGTCAATTAAAATTGCAACTTTGCCATGTGCACCACTGGAGGGAAATTGGTCTTGTCTACATATACCATAGTAGTCCACCATTATATTTATTTGCAGAGTCAGGTTTGTTTCTTGAAGGCAGCACCTACTGGATTATATTTATCAACCAAGTCACAAATGTCATTGACATTCTTTTGGAAACTTCGACAATTTCATATTACTGTATGCATTATATTGGTTTCATATATGTACCTGTCTTTTTGGGAGAGGCAATCTGCTTGTATCATTCTAGGCATTTCCTTTTTTGGAGTGGGGGGGGGGAAATACAGATAACTGTCCACATCTTACTCAACACATATTTCTAAAACTGGTTCATCCAAGACTTCTTTCTCATCTACATCCATACAATCATGAACAGATGGTTAGTCTTTTGTTTCTAGATCTTTGATAATTGTTATTGTTATATTTGGTTTTTAGGAGCATTAGCAACTAAGGCCATATTGCTCCGGGATATGTGGCGGTCATTCCCTGACCTTTCCGCATCCTCTGCATTTGGTGGTGACGGGCTCAAACCCCGGTCTAATCAAGGAGCGTGTGCTACGCACTACTGCTCCTTCTCACCGGGCTACGGAGGCGTCTCTTTGATAATTGTGGCTAGCCAATATAATGAGAAGTTGGAGAATTCCACCCACACCAGTTAAAATTCCATGAACAGATGGTTTATCTTTTGTT
Organism: Mastigoproctus giganteus; assembly: GCF_048544385.1. Taxonomy (NCBI): domain Eukaryota; kingdom Metazoa; phylum Arthropoda; class Arachnida; order Uropygi; family Thelyphonidae; genus Mastigoproctus; species Mastigoproctus giganteus. The sequence goes on along the minus strand of NC_143576.1, from coordinate 98,126,373 downwards.
TCTAGATCTTTGATAATTGTGGCTAGCCAATATAATAAGTCGGAGAATTCCACCTACACCAGTTACAATTCCACCAGACGTGGAATTGTAACTGGTGTGTCAATGACTTGATTGGAAGTTGGCAGTGAAAACAACTCTGGTACTGAGAAAGCCCAATCAGCTATAGAGATGTTGGAGGAACTGAGACATTGGTTTGAACTACAGTGGTAATAGTTGTTGTAGTAATACTGGCTTTACTTTCTTAATACTTTCTGTTTGTATTGTTGAACAGTTGCTGAATATGTGCACAATATAATAGGTGGTATTTGTTTCTTTGCTTCCAGGTAACTAACTTTATATTCTCAGTTTCGTATTTCTGAATCATTTTTTCTCTTTTCATGTTTCATAGCCTTTGAAATAGGTGGAAAGGTTGCCTCTATAGTTTGGACACTGTAAAGAGACTGTGCAGAACATTCAGTATGGGTGTGTTTCTTGGACACACAGAAAGCACATACTGCCAGCAATGCCCAAATTTCTGATATTTGAAACATTTCTGATACGGTTTGGTATATATGTCGGACATGACAGTTCAGGCATTCCACTTTTACAGAAGTGGCTTTGGCGAGTCAAACATTTGTACGATATTTCTAGTTAGAACTACTGAACCATCTCTTTTAACCAGAATTCTTTTGGCATGAATGACATTTTGATCTTAGAGTTTCAGCGCAATTTCTTCATAAGATACATTGTAGAAGGTCCCATTCTGTTATCACTCCTTTCGAGTAGTTTAAGATGGCACAAGGGGATTCTTGTATGGGAGTTCCTCCAAATGTTGTCAATTTAAGCAATTGTTCTGAATCACTGTGTTTTGTTGTTTCAATAAACACAACTCCTGGTTTTAGTCAGTGAACCATTTTCATTAAGTCAACAGCATTCTCTAAGCATTTCAGGATCAGAAAAGGAGAATGCTTGCTAACTGGTTAGTCAGCCAGGGAATGTATAATCAGGAAGTTAGGCCAAACATTCTAGTCTATATCTTTTTACCCTTTGGTATAGGACATGTTATGATTTTCCTACTTTCTAGAGCAGGAGTGGCCAACTTAATTTGTGATGTGATCTACTTTTTCCCTTCAAAATGTGCAGCGATCTACCATCTCAAAAATTTCATTGCACAAGGTACACAAATCGAGGGATGACTGTATATTTAAAATTTGTCGTGATTGACCAAAATTAAATCCATGATCGACTGGTAGATCGCGATCAACTCGTTGGCCACCCCTGCTCTAGAGTGATGGGTCCAAGGGCCAGCAAAAGGAAGTATTGGTATAGTCCATATTTCCTCCTTTCAGCCCCAGCAGATTAACTTTTCCACCAAGGTTTCCAGTCTTCCATGGGAAAGCAGGAGCAGTGCCTGGTGTGAGCAAGAGAAGATTTGTAAAGATAGCTTATAACACTAGAAAAAATAAAGAAAGATACTTTTCCTCACCTGCTCTTTTTAAATCCTTTTGAGAGGAAAAAAGAAGCTGGTTATTAAATAAAGAGTTTTACAAAAAGCAAAAAAGTAACAAACTGATAATCACTTTAGAAGAATCTCACGAAGCACAGAGAAATTGCTCAGTCACAAATTGCTTGGCACCTGTTGCTCTTCAAACAGAATAATGCATCATGTCACAAGGCCAGAATTATACAGAACTGGTTCCAGGAACATAAGAGGGAATTCAACCTACTGCTGTAGCCTTCCCGGTCACTAGATCTTAAATCTGATTGAACAAAAAAATTGAAATTATATAGATGGAATGAGCTCCTTAGAGTAGAGACCTGCAACAACTGTGGGAAGAAATTGAGTAAATATTGAACAGCATCCTTGGCATGCTTTTGATACTGTTGGGTCCGTGCCTTGATGCCTTCTGATCCTGTTGGGTTCATGCCTTGATGAATATATACTGCTCTGAGGCCTAAACAAGAACCTACTTGCAATGTATCTAATAAAATGGCTGCTCAGTGTAAAGTAGTCTATTGCTATCCTCTAGCTAGACTAGAGAATTGCAGTCAACATATAAAATGTATTTTTGGATTGGTGCAAATAAAATTGATGACAATATACTATCAGATGCCAACTTTCCCAATTTTACAGACTCCCAAAAATTCATATATTAAACATCCCTTTCAGACCCACTGTTTCTTGGTTCTCCACCTACAAACTTTCAAAATATATTTTTTACTTATTAAAACTACTGGTTGGAAACATGGATACCATAAAATGCAATAATGACTTCATGCATTATGGCTGAGCCTAATATACAGTAATGTGAAAACATTTCTTATGATGAGGTCTCTCCCCACCAACCCCCATTTAGATATACATCTAAAATCAGCATGCTGTAGATTGAACAAGAAGAATGGCTTTAGAGTGGATTACTATGTCAAAATCTTAGTTATATTTTAATCTTATGGACACTGAAGTTGTGTTTTAACCAGTGTTTTAATGATCCAGTGTTCATAAAGTCCTTGTGCACTTTAAAACTGCAATAAGGTTCTATAAGAGATAAAAAAAAAGTCTGCAAAATGCATTGAAAAGGTAATTTATTGTTTAGTTTAGTTTTTAGGGTATGTAACCATAAGATTTTTAGGATTCAACATAACTTTCATCATTCATCATTACTGATAAATAGCACAATTTTTCAATTCCATAAACATTTTCAGTTGTGTTTCAGTTATGGTATTATTTGCATTTGCTATCCTGATACAAAGATCATTTAACAAGCAGGGTTGAGGAGTAAACCACACTTTTAACCCCCACCCAGAGTAAAAAGTGAAATGGGGGCAAATTGATTGAGTAAGCTGGCCAAGCAATTGGCTCATTTCTGCCAAACCATCTGTTTGGGAAGACTTTGTTTAAAAATTGTCAAACATTCCAAGAGAAGTGGCAAGGTGCTCCATGTTGCTGAAAAATCATATTGGCTTCAACTGTTAATTGTCTTAGTTCAGGAATAAAAAAATCCTGTAGCCCTGTAAGAAACTATCACCATTCACAGTCTATTCAAAAAAACGCCTTTTATGATTTCAGACTTTGAACCAGTTAATACACAGCATCATGCTAGTTCGTAGTAAATCACAGAAGTAGGTGAAATGGCATCATTTTTGTTATAGCTCATATTATGAATGCCTTTATGAGTTGCCCTGATATTGCACTAAATCGAATAAGCAATGCTTCACCAGTGGAGAAAACTAATGTTACTTATTCTCGCAGATACCACCACCCAGATAGCACCGTTTCAAGGCTTTTTGGCCTCTCATCAGTAGGCAGGTAGGTACCCTGGTGTTACAATAAGACACATTATGTGTAGTTATACTTCGTAACTGGGTTGTGACTTATTGTAACACCAGGCTACCTACCCACCCACCAAATGAGAGGCCAAAAATTCTTGAAATGGTGCCATTTTTGTGTGTAACGACCAGGGGAAGAAGCTGATGACCAAATTTTTGATGCTAATGACCAAATCAGCATCATTATTCTGCTAGACAGCATTACTGTCTTTAAAAGTTTTACTACAGCCTATATTTTCTGCCAAATAATTAAATTTTGAAATGGTTTAAAACTTTAAATTAAAATTTCAACCTAAGTTTTCAAGACATGAACTGTGTGAAAATATGAAAATTTCACTTATCTCAGCTTGAAAGAAAGGAAGCTAAAATGTTTTGCTCATCTCAATGGAAATAGTGAGCTGTTGAAGTTTCATCTGCAGTCCATAAAAATCAATGTACTGGACCAGCACAGAACTTGGTATACTGTAAAAACAGTGCATTGCATATGCATCTAAAACCATCAGACTGCATAAGCCATTATGGCTGACAGTAAAGTCAGCCAATGGATATTCTGAGTGAACATATTTACTAAGATGGCAAGAGCTGAAGAGCTGCTTAAACATTTTCTGTTTAGTGATGAGTGCACATTCCATGTCACAGGCAAGGTGAACATACACCAATGTGAGAGTATGGAGAAGTTGGTTTTGGAACATCCAAGATAGGCCCAAGGTTAATGTGTTTTCTAATGTACACTGCAAAAAAATATACAGCCCATTCACTGCAGAAAGAACAATGACCAGTCCTGTGTATAGAGATAGAATGGAGAATTATCTGATTCTGCATATTTCTGAGAATGATTCCAGCAACAATATGCTCTTCCAACAAGCTGGCACACCCCATCACTTCCATAAGGATGCTTGAGGCTGTTTGGTTCTTCACTTTCCGGATCAGTAAGGCACAGGTCCAATTCTGCAGTCAGCTCACTAAAGAGGCCTCATGCTACTGGACTTCTTTTTGTGGGATTACATTAAGAATCAGAAATAAGCCCTACCTGCTTGCCAACTAATTTGAACAACTTGAAGTGATAGATTATTGCAGTGCTTGACACTGTCATGCCAGCCATGTAGCATAATGTCTAGCAAGGGGTTTATTACTGTTTGAATGTGTACCACATTACTGGTTTAAGTCACACTAAAATGTTCCCTCTAAGTAAATATAATAAAAGGTTAAAAGCACAAAATGTGTGAAACCAATTTTGACTTTTACCTTTTAACTGAAAGACACGACAGTTGCCTATCTTGCTTGTTTTTTGTTTTAGCCTCTTGTTATCTGGACCTTTTTTGTCATGTTCGGACTGAAATTTTTGAATTTGTTGTTAAAATTGGACAAAGTACCGGCAGCATTGGGACTTGTGGGGTACCGGATTAGTGTTTGCCAGATCACCGGTGGTTATTTTAGCACATACATTTTACCCAACAGCTAACCACCTCCTTCTACCTTTAACACGTTGACTGCCAAGCTAGTTTAAGAAAAAAATTCCCCAGGGACCAAAAAATATTTAGGAATTCTAAAATAAATATTGTAATGTCAATGTTGTCGTTTTTTCGCTTGAAATATAAAAAAAAAAAAAGTATTTTTTTTTTATGTTGCATATATGTGGCCAACGTGGCCAAATATGTTGGTTAGTATTTCTTGAGAAGCCGTGTTGGCCACATACGCTATTTAAAAATTATTTAAAAATGAATTATTTAAGCTAATCCTAATGCACATTAAATGAAATGACTGCATATACATTTTTTCAGCTCATCATAATTTATTTCAAGTCAATAGTGCACTAAAAATCAGAATCATAAATTTAGGATACCTTAAAGCTTTTCTTTAAAGAAATGAAGGCATCTTTTTAAACAGCAGAGTGCATATCATGTTCCTAAATGAACTCATATAATGAATTTAAAAAATTATACAAACTTCCCAATGAAAATTACATCATACATAAAATTTAATTCTGTTAACCCATAGAGTAATTTGCTTCTAAAGGAATTTAAGTTTCTTTGCTAAGTATCACTAGGCCAGTATTTCCATAAACACTGAAACTACAGTGTTTTTTTTTTTTTTTTTTTTGTTGGCATATTTTTGAGAAGACATAAATATTAAAAGATTACCTCTTTCACTGTTATGCTGAAGTGAAAGCAGGTATGCTACTATTTTTTGAGATTAAGTTTACCTTAAAGGTTGCTTGCAATTAAACAAAAATTTATTTCAATTTAAAAATTCTTTGGGTAAATAAAACCATATCCAAATAACTCAATAAAAATATATTCTTTATACATGTCTGACTCCCAGTGGTGACTCAGAAGACAATGTCATAGTTATTAGAATATGTTTTCAAAAACATTTTAATAAATAATTCTAAATATTTACAAATTTTAGAATTTTTTTTCTTTTTCATAAATATTTCAATTAATATTTTATAAATATTTTATCTTTTATATTAATATAAATTGCAGTTTATAGAAAATTAAAAAAAAAAAAAAAAAAAAAAGAGAAACAAATATAACTAGTTTTCATAAATTTTAATAGCTAAATTGTAAGATCTCTGGTTTCAACAAACAGATCAAAAAAATTATTTACCTTCATACCAGTCTCTAACACTGTCAAAATAAATGTAGAAATTATCATGAAAGAAAAGTAAGCTCAGCCAGGAATCAAAGGCATATATGGGCACAATGAAAAGAATGCGAACAATCCAACGCTGTTCTGATGGACTGGTATAATACCGCAGGTGTTGGTATATCTAAAAAAAAAAAAAAAAAAAAAAAAAAAAAACATACGTAGCATATAGATGAACTCAATTTCTGTTGCAAAATTATGCAATTATATCACAAAAATGTTAAATACATATTTCATACCATAATTTGTAGCATGCATAAATAAGCTCCCAAAACACTAACAAATATATGAATCAAAATTATTCGACAATAGTAGTCATTTTATTCTCTCTTTATAATAACTCATATTAGTATATATGCAACAGGATGAAAGTAAGGAAATGCTAACGAGGAATTAAGCAATATTACTAATTTTTTTTTGTTTTTGCTAATTTCTAAAATGTTGGCACTGAATTCAACAGCCTGAAAGCATAGCGAGATATCAATTATCTGATATGAATGGAAACTTGACTACTTTCAATAATGGAAATCTTGAATAACAGAAACTCAACCTTTTCAAATAAAGAAATTTAGTATCTGTGCCCTTTTTATGCCCTCAAACTAACTAAAATGAAGGCCTATTAAATATGCAGCTGCCCAGCTCAATACCTACACTTGGTGCAGCAGATTTGTTATTTGGTTTTTAGGAGCATTAGCAACTAAGGCCATATTGCTCCGGGATATGCGGTGGTTATTCCCTGAATGACCTTTCCGCATCCTCCGTATTTGGTGGTGACGGGCTCGAACCCCGGTCTAATCAAGAAGCGTGTGTTACGCACTGCTGCTCCTTCCCACCTGGCTACGGAGGCGCCTGGTGCAGCAGAAAACACAGTGGCATCCCAAAAGTCAGAAAGTGCTGTGCTACACATGGCTGGGATCAATAGCTATTGTCACTGATTCTACTGCCAGGAAAAATGGGAAATATATTATGTAAAAATAAGACAGGCAAAAGAGGACCACATATTGTCTGCCAGGAGCAAAAGTTAATGATCTTGTAGAACATCTATCATCTTTTAAGGGCACAAAAGGTAATATTGTTGTACACATTGTTACTAATGATATTAGCACTCAAGCTGGTCACACTATCTCATGAAACTGTGGAAATATTTTAAATAACAACAGTTAAATGATTTAAAATTAGGCATGTCTTAATGGATATAAGAAAAAATATGATTTTTAATCATTTAAATTAATTTATTTTTTATAAATTAACATTAAAGTAGTATTAAAAATCATCTACACACACAACAGCTAGTAGGCATTTTCATAAGCGCATAAATGTGCACACAGATACAGGGCCACATTAACGCTACTGCCAAACCGGCCATGGCAAGGGGGCCTCATTTTCAGTGTAATTATTTTCTAAAGTAATGATAAAAATTTCTAATAATAATAATAAACCAAGATAACATGTAATATAAAAGCATTCTTAAACTTAACTTGTTAAGTGCTTAAATTTTATTCTTCTGTCTTTTTATTGTACAATAAATAAGTTAAAGGTTTATATTAAAATTGTTTTTAATTATTACTTTATTTTTCAAGTCAAAAAACAAACACATTTTTGACTCTTAGTTTACATTTTATTAAGTAATTATTATACACAATATAAATATAAAAACCTATGTAGTATTTGTATTTATATTATGTATGTGTTAACTGTCATTATGGGGGACTTCAATACTAAGGCTGGAAAGAGACAAAACAGCACAGAAAGGGGAACTATAGGAAATTTTGGAATTGTTGAAAGAAATGAAGAGGTGAAAGCCTTGTGGAATTTGCAGAATCTAGAGGTATGTCAGTAATGAACTCTTTTTTCAAGAAAAGGGTGAACAGAAAATGGACATGGAAGAGCCCAAATGGATTAACAATTAATGAAATAGACCTCATTCTCACTAACAGAAGATATATTGTGAATGATGTTACTGTCCTGAACAAGGTAAATGTTGGAAGTGATCACAGAATGGTAAGATGCACACTTGATATAGATGTAAGAAAAGAAAGGAAAGGAAAAAACTGACTCAAGTAAATAATACTAAGGTCTTTGAGATAACAGAAGAGGAGAAAAAGCAGTATGAATTGGAACTTAAGAACAAGTTTGAGCTTCTGCAGACTGTTCAGGACCAAGATATCGACGAGGAATATTACAACTTTCTGAAAGTGATAGAGCTCAAGAAACCTATAGGTAAAAAGGAATCCAAAGAAGAAAAAAATCAGTCAAGAAACACTTGTCATGATGAACCAAAGACGATAAATGAAGAGCAAGAAAAACACTGACGGGGAGAAAATTGAGTATACTGAGTTATGCAAAGCCATTAGAAAGAGACTCAGAGAGGACATAAGAAAATTTAATACAAGAAAGTTAGAACAAGCATTAAGGGAAAACAAAAGATTTAAATCAGCATCCATGAGCAGTAATACAGAAAGACAAATGATACTGAAACTGAAGAATAGCGATGGTGTACTTATGAATAGCAGAGAAGGCATAATTCAAATAGCAGAAGACTACTATAAAGAGTTATACAAGGAGCAAGGCAATGATGTCAGCAGTGGGGAAGGTGGATCGCAAATTAGTAACACATACAACAAACCTGATATCCTTCCTGATGAGGTAGAACATGTGTTGAAGAAAATGAAGAATCAGAAAGCCCCGGGGGGGAAGATGAAGTTACTGTAGAGTTGTTAAAATTGGGAGGAAGAGACATGACACAAAAACTGGCAAGACTCTTCACAAAATGCATTAGAAAAGGTGTGGTGCAGAAGGAGTGGTATAATGCAATCACAGTTTTGCTACATAAGAAAGAAGACAAATCAGTAATTGGAAATTATAGACCAATTAGCTTGTTATCACACATCTACAAGTTGTTCACAAGGGTCATTACTAACAGATTACAAAGAATACTTAATGAGAATCAGCCGAAAGAGCAAGCTGGCTTTAGGAAAGGATTCTCAGCTATGGATCACCTTCATGTAATGTCACAGCTAATGGAGAAAGCAAATGAATATAAAACACCATTATGCCTGACATTTGTGGATTATGAAAAGGCATTTGACTTCATACAGCATAAGGCAATGTTTCGGGTACTGGAAAGATAAGGCATAGATAACCCATATATTATGATTTTGAAGAAAATATACGAAAAGGCTACCTCCTTTATTCTACTAGACAAAAGACAGTAGTAAATTTAAAATTGAGAAAGGAGTTTGACAAGGGGACACAATATCTCTGAAGTTGTTTACTGCTGAGCTTGAGGAAGCTTTCAGAAGATTAGACTGGTCGCAGAAAGGAGTCAATGTGAATGGGGAGTACCTAAACCATTTACGATTTGCAGATGACATTGTGGTCATAAGCCACGATCCCAAAAAATTAGAGGAAAATCTTAATCAGTTATGTAGAGTTAGTAAGGATTTTAGACTAAAGATGAATATGGCTAAAACAAAAGTAATGATGAACAAGTATGCCACAGAAAGGGATATAATCATTGAAGGAGCAGTAATTGAAAAGGTGGAGTCATATACTTATCTGGGACAAGTCATTAGCTGTAATAATGATAAATGGATGGAAGTCAAGAGAAGAATAAATTTTGAATGGATAGAATTCAGGAAATATAGTCATATACTGAGGAGCATTATCCCAGTTTGTCTGAAACATAAAACAACCAACCAATGTATACGCCCCACCATGGCTTATGGAAGTGAAACTTGGGCACTCACCAAAAGAATGGAAGAGAAGTTGAGAACTACACAGCAAAGAATGGAACAAATTATATTGGGAATCAGACTGTCAGATAAGAAGAGAAACACATGGATTGGGCAGCAAACTCAAGTAAAGGACATTCTTATCAAAATTAAAGAACTAAAATGGTCTTGGGCAGGACACAGCTCGAGGACATGATGACAGATGGACTAAGAAAATAACAGAATGGTACCCAAGAGGAGCTAAGAGAAAACCTGGAAGACAACAATGGAGATGGACAGATGAAATTCATGAGTCTGTGGGTAGTAAATGGATGGCTATTGCCCAAAACAGAAGGAACTGGAAAGTTTAGCATTAGCATCAGAAGAGACATATGATGCAAGAAAGCAAGCTTATGCAGCATCAGCCAAAAAAAAATAAATAAATAAAATAAAAATAAAAATAATAATAAAAAAAACCAATCCCATTTCACCCCTTCATTCATTCGAAACACCTGTCCAGCTGCGCCTTAAATTTATTTAGGCTATCAACTCCCACAACAAGGGATGGAAGTCTGTTCTACCAACGAACTACACGCTGGCTAAAGGCAAATTTCTGCACATCTATCCTTTCCTCAATTTGAATTTATGCCCTCTCATTTATGCATTCTTCTGAGCAAGAGGAAGAATCCCATTGGCATTGAGCATGCTCAAACCATTCAAGGCTTTATACACCTCTATCAGATCACCTCACTGGTGCCTAGTCTCCAGACACTAACTTGCAAAACTTAAGCCTTTCTTCGTAAGAGCAACCCTTTGTTTCATTCACTAATCTTGTTGCCCTTCTCTGTATTCGTTCCAGCAGCTCTACATCCTTCTTGAAATGAGGCTTCCAGACCTGTATACAGTACTCAAGGTGTGGCCTGACCATTGCCTTATATAAGGGAACAATCACCTCCTTATCCGTGCTAGAAAAATTCCTGTATATCATTGACAATACACCATGAGCTACTCTTGCAGCCCGTCTGCACTGCTCAGAGAACTTCATATCTGCCTGCACAATTACCCCCAGCTCCTTTTCATTCTCTACCACTGTCAGTGTGGCGCCTCTGTAGCCAGGTGGGAAGGAGCAGCAGTGCGTAGCACACGCTTCTTGATTAGACCGGGGTTCGAGCCCGTCACCACCAAAGAAGGAGCATGTGGAAAGGTCAGGGAATGACCACCGCATATTCCCGGAGCAATATGGCCTTAGTTGCTAATGCTCCTAAAAACCAAATAACAATAACAAATAACATAACCACTGTCAGTGTAGTACCACAGAGTTGGTACGCTGCTCTGGGGTTGCTGTTTCTCATATGTAGCACTTTACATTTGTCAATGTTAAACTTCATTTGCCACCTCTCAGCCCATCTGCTCAACCTTTCCAGATCCTGTTGCGGCAGCATAGCATCAGTAGTGTCCTTAACAGCCCTGCCAACCTTTGTATCGTCTGCAAACTTGGACATTAAGCTTGATATACCATCATCAATATCATTTATAAATACAGAAAACAATAATTGACCCAACACTGAACCCTGAGGAACTCCACTAATAACATTAGTCCATGAAGAGCAGTGGCCATTGATTACCACTCTCTGTCTTCTCCCCCTCAACCACCCCTTTATCCATAGCAGCAATTTGTCTCCAATGCCACACTGCTCCAATTTATGCAGCAGTTTTCCATGTGCAACAGTATCAAAAGCCTTTCTAAGATCCAAATATATAACATCAAAGTTATTTCCTGCATCCGGTTCTTTTGTGACTGCATCATAGTATCCAATCAAATTGGTAAGGCAAGACTTCCCCTTAACAAAACCATGCTGTGTCCGAGCTATAACTGAAGTCTTGTCTAGATTATCCTGCAGTGCTTCTTTAACTAGTGCCTCCATTAATTTTCCTGGAACAGAAATTATATTCACAGGTCTATAATTACTTGTGTTAGCCTTTGATCCTTCTTTGTGAATTGGGGTCACATTTGCAAATCTCCAGTCTATGGGTACCTCCCCCAAGTCCAAAGAAGATCTCATAATTATGGCTAAGGGTTTGCTTACTTCTTTTGCTGCCTCCTTTAATATAACTGGATAGATCCCATCCACCTCAGGTGCCTTTCTTGTGTTTATCTTCAACAATTTCTCTCCTTCACTTTCCTCTCAGTTATTACAAAATTATCTAGATCACTGCCAGAGTTAACTTCACCTCCGGCATTCCCCTTCATGAATAACCCCCCATGTGTGAATGTAGATGCACAATACTCGTTTAGCACACTCATACTCTCAATTTTGATCTCCCAATGCTTATGTCACACCAAACTGACTCGACACTTCACTGTCCAGCGATGTCGACTGGCTTCACTTCCTTGGATTTTATGTGTTTCTTAACTAATAGCATAACCCCTCCTCCCTTCTTGTCCTGTGTATCCTTTCTGTACACATTGTACTCCCCAAATTCCAGTTCTGCATTCCTTATATCTGTGTGACACCACGTTTCTGATATCCCAACAACATCTGCATTTGATGTTTTGAGCAGTACCTCAAATTCATCAAATTTATTTACCAAACTCCTAGCATTGGTATACATGCACCTGTTCCTATTCTTAGCTACCCTAACACAACCCATGTGTTTACTTGTACCGCAATGACTCCCAGCAGTCTCTGAAATATCCTGCATCTTGTTTTCCAGACTGCTGCTCATTCCAATAGAAGCAGTGCAAGAATCACTTTCACCTCTGCCAGTGGCTACTGTTAATCTATTAGTCCTTGTATCCCCCCAAGCTAGCAGCTTTCCGACCCACCTAACACTGCCTCAATAGCATCAGCAAATATTCTTGTACCCTTTCTATTTAAGTGTATCCCATCCCTGTAGAAGCAGTCTCTCCTGTTAAGAAGTACAGACCAGGCTGAAAAAAATTCTACCCCTTGAGCCTTGCACAATCTTTCCAGGGCCGAATCCCTCCTATCGTGTCTGCGCAGAATTGCAGACACTTTCAAATTCAACCCTAATTCACGGCTTTTTTTCGACAGTGACCTGTACTTGTTAAGTAATTCCGGCGGTTTCCTACTCTTAATATCATTAGTGCCAACGTGTACAACTATATCACCTTTTGTGCCCTTAAAAGATGATATCCGCTCTACAACGTCATCAACCTTTGCCCCTGGCAGACATACCCTGGTCCTGTTCCACCTATACTTTTTACAAAGTATGTTCCCCATTACTCTGACAACAGAGTCACCAATAACTACTAGTAGTTCCTGTGGGACCAGCGCATTCTGCCTTTGGGGTTGCTGCTGTGTTGGGTGATGACCAAGTGCAAGCTCTGGAATTGATGTGGGCAGCTGAGAGCTTGATGGGCCCCTCAATTTAGATCCTTTGAGGCCATCCACCCTGTCCTTCAAGCTCTCATATAGGCCCATAATAATGCTGAGTTTTTGCCTGATTTCCTTACACTCCTTACATCGTGCACACACACACACACACAGAGACATCCCGCATGACAATATCATGTCTCGTACCCGAATGCTCCACAAACATCTAGCAAGCAGTGCATTTTAAAAGTTGATGGAGAGGCCTTCATCCTGCAGTGGATTGAAAATAGCTGATGATGTGTTATATATATTAAAAGGGCCTCAAATTTAAATATGGCCAGAGGCCTATTTCATCCTTAATCTGGCCCTGCACAAATATCTTCAAAACATAGATGGCAAAATACATTTGTAAACTTATTTTAGTTTTAAAATAAGTTTCAGAATAAAACTAAGAATATAAGTCTTAAGTTTTTCACTATACACTTTGTTTTAAAAATATTTTTAAAACTTCAAAGAATTTTACAGTGCGATTTGATTCTGCCGCTTTCCTGCACTTGGCAATCAAGGAAATATGAAATGCATGTGAATCACGTTGCAAATAAATGTTGACAAACATTTCAGAGCAGAAAGACTCAAACTACGTAAAAATCAAACTATGACATTAATTAGTTAATTTGTATCATTACTACATAGTTGAATTTTTTAGACACACCAAAGTTGGTACACTGGCATCATTATTGTAACATCTCGTATTGTGAAATCCTTCACAATGAGTTGACCTCTTTATACTTCAAATAAGTAATGCTTCCCATTAGAGATGACAACTGTTATTTATTTTCAATTGAGTACCACAATTCAGACAGTACTGTTTCAAAACTATATGGCCACTCATCAGTGAGCGTGTTTATTAGTTATTTGGTTTTTAGGAGCATTAGCAACTAAGGCCATATTGCTCCAGGAATATGCAGTGGTCATTCCCTGACCTTTCCGCATCCTCCGTATTTGGTGGTGATGGGCTCGAACCCCGGTCTAATCAAGAAGCGTGTGCTACGCACTGCTGATGCTCCTTCCCACCTGGCTACGGAGGCACCTCAGTGAGCGTGTAAGAGTTGACAACCCAGTTATGACTTATTTACACAACGTGAGATGCAAAAACATGTTTATTAGACTAATAATATTTTAGAGCAGAAAGCCTCAAACTATGACATTAGTTAATGCATTTGCAGCACTACTACATAGCTGAAGTGAAGACATTGTACAAATTGGAGCAGAATGGTATTAAGGGTAAGTTGCTACAATGGATAAAAGGATGGTTGAGTGGGAGAAGACAGAGGGTGGTAATTAATGGGTGCTGCTCTTCGTGGACTAATGTTATTAGTGGAGTCCCACAGGGTTCGGTGTTGGGTCCACTGTTGTTTTGTATATTTATCAATGATATTGATGAAGGTATATCAGGCTTAGTGTCGAAGTTTGCAGATGATACAAAGGTTGGCAGGGTTGTTAATGACAGTAATGGCAGTGTGCTACTGCAACAGGATCTAGATAATTTGGGCAGATACCTTTCGTGTTGGGGTTTTCATAAATAAAAGATGGGCTAAGAAGTGGCAACTGAAGTTTAACCTCGACAAATGCAAAATATTGCATATGGGTAGAAGTAACCCCAGAGAAAAGTACCAACTGTGTGATACTACACTTAAGGTGGTAGAAAATGAAAAAGATCTGGGAATAATTGTGCAGTCAGATATGAAGTTTTCTGAGCAATGCAGACAGGCTGCCAGGGCAGGTCATGGGATTTTGTCAATGATATATAGGAATTTTGCTAGCAGGGCAAAGGAGGTGATTGTCCCTCTGTATAAGGCAATGGTCAGGCCATGCCTTGAGGCCTCATTTTAGGAAGGATGTCAATTTGCTTGAGTGTGTACAGAGAAGGGCAACAAGATTGGCCAGGGGAACCAAGAAGTGCTTTTACCAAAAAAAAAGAGTTTGTTCTGCAAATTGCACCATCAGGAGACTGACATCTGCGAGGTGATCTGATTGAAGTGTTAAGCCTTTGAATGGACTGAGCAAGCGCAATGCTGATACAATTCTTTCTTTTGCTTAGACTACACACGAGGGGGGGCACAAATTCAAATTGAGGGAAGGTCGGTTGCAGAACAGATATGCGCAAGTTTTCCATGCCTTTAGCTAGCATGTTGTTGATCACTGGAACAAACTTCCATCTGTTGTGGAAGCTGATGGCTTAAATAAATTCAAGGAAAAACTAGACAAACTATTGGAGGGAATGAATAGGTGAAATGAGAAGTGTCATTTTTATTTTTTGGCTGATGCTGTATAAGCTTGCTTTCTTTCATCATTTGCCACCACTAATGCTAAACATGGCTTCCTTGCAGCATGTTGCCAATACTAATACTAATAACCCAAACAGCATCAAAGTTAACTGAAGAAATTACAAAGCTGAAGAAAAGAAAAAAACAGAAGCATCACCGAACAAAAAAAGCGGGCCTAAATTACTTTCTACAAAGATATGCAAAACGAAAAGTATATTATATTACTTTGTTACTAAAGAAAAAATATAAGGGTGTGTGTGCATGTGTGTTCTTACCTGATGGCAAGTAAGAATAAGAGCTCCCCAAACAAAAGCTCCAGAAATAACCTGAGCACTTGTGGTCTGCAAAAAGATGGGAGGAATCTCAAGAGATCCATTAAAACTGCTGCTGTTATCAAATACAATATCTTCAGTATTACCGGTACTAAGGCTTTCTGAAATTTCTGTTGCAGTAGAAGTATTAGTCATTGCTGCTGTACTATTCAGATCTACAGAGGGGAGGGAGAAAAAAAAAAAAAAAAAACTTTACTACATATAAAGAAATAAACTTTAAATATAAAATGCATATTCAATTGCAGCAACGAAAAGGGATAAAAGTTCACTAAGTGACTGTAGAAATCTCATTAGCCATGTGCTTTTCTGTTACATACTGGGTGGCAGGAATCGCCAGTGAATCACTCTGACATGTGATTTTAATAGTTAATATACTTATCTGCCAATGAAGTTGTAAAGCAACCAGTAAGAAATTTCATTTCACTGTCTGAAGCCACTAACATATTTTCTTAAAAGCTGGTGAACTCATAATATAGATTTGCCTTAAAATGAAGGAATGTTCATAGAGCTTTTAGCCAAGTTTTTGACTAAAAGCCCAATAAACATTTGCCAGAATGGTATCTCTGTTTCTCATTACTGCAAATCCAGCAGAAGTGAGAAATTGATATAGATCTAGTAAATATTGACAGTGAATGAAATATAAAGAAATCTAAAAGCCTTTTCATCCTCTCTGTGTGTGTGTGTGTGTGTGTGGGTCATTGTCTTCGGTTATTATTAAAATTTGACAGCTGTCTACCATCACTTTCTTTTTCTGAAGTTCTTATCTAACTGATTTGAATATATGTTCAGAGATTGTTAGCTGAGACACTCATTGCAAACTAAAACTATCTATTTCACTTAACTTTTGGTTGAATTTACAGTGTAGTATTCATTTTTGTATCGATGTGTTGGCTGTGGTAAGAAAATCTTGTTATTATCAGAAGTTATTATTCTCATTACTTGAAAAATTAAAATAAACAGAAATTTTAGTGGGGAAAATCACCCTGCAAATTGTTTGCAAATACCACTCAAACTAATAACACCAAAGTGATGACTAACAGGTAATTTTTGCCAATGATAGCACAATGGAAAAGCAAGTTACTGAGAGGGTTTCCACAGTTGCTTAGTGAACTTCTGCTGAAATAAAAATCCAGATAAAATTGTAAGAAAGGCATCTTTTGTTTTTTCAATATAAATACTTCACACTTCTATACTTTTTACACTTGAAGTTAAAGCTGATAATTTTTTTCAAACATCTTTCAAACAAACTATGATCTTCAAATCATTTAGTCATAACATATTACATAATAGCATCATTTGAGAAACAGGGACCAATGATCAAAATGATCAATGATATTGAAAATTTTCATAACTATTAAACCAAGTGCAAATGAATGGGAAAAGATAGATGTCAGGAATATAGGGTTGCTGGTACAATCTCTCTAATAGCAGCTAGTAGTCTGCATGACTTGTGGAACAATGCACTACAACAGAAAATATGATCCCCCTCCTCACTTTATATGTCAATTTTTTTTAATGGCTTCACAATAATGATTTTACTGTGACAATTAAAACGATGGTTTTGTGTATGATTAAACTTCATGAAAACTCTTTCCTTGTCCAGGCTTAAACTTTTGGAGAAATCTTAAGTCCAACTTCATTTGCAGCTGATGTGGGATAACAAATGCAAGGTGTTCCAGGTCATTATATATTTTGTTCAACATTTCTCAAAAATATGATACACTTAACATTTTCTATATTCAAAGTAATCCTTTATTTTGTCGAAAATAACAAAAAACTGATCTTCCCTTCAATTTTATTAATTAAACTTACATTCAATTTTTAATCCTAAACATAAATTTACAATATATTTAAACAAAGTAACACTTTTTTTTCACTCTTAAGAATTTTAGAAACTTCTTCATGAAGAAACTCACAGTTATTTTAAATGCTTTAAAATATTAATTTGTTCTTATTTCTTCTTTATTTCCCAACACTACAGTAAAACAGTTGAAAATAAATCAGAATAAAAAAAAAAGTGCATTTTTTTTATTACTTACCATTAACTTTACCCACCATTACATTTTTTTGATGCAATAATGTCTTCTATATTTATT
The DNA here is from genome assembly GCF_048544385.1 of Mastigoproctus giganteus. Lineage (NCBI taxonomy): Eukaryota > Metazoa > Arthropoda > Arachnida > Uropygi > Thelyphonidae > Mastigoproctus > Mastigoproctus giganteus. The sequence continues at coordinate 98,108,612 of NC_143576.1, read as the reverse complement.
TATTTATGTATCACCTAATTTGATTTTATCAAGGTGCAATTACCATCTATTTTATTATGTGTGCCTACCAGTGCTGTACTAGACTTCTGTCAGCCCTGAGCGAAATATGCAAATGGGCCACCTCGTAAAAATTAAAGGTGAAATTAGTAAAATTGAAAAATAAAGGAAACACTCAAAAATTATTCACATCATTACCTTATGATATTTACTTGATATAAATTTATCTATAATGTCTGATGTTTTTATATCTTTTAGTACATCTTGTTCTATTTATCTATTAGCACATTATTATTATTATTAGTAGTAGTAGTACATGCATTTATTACATTAATTAGTACATCTTGTTCTATTGACAATCCATTAATTCTTTCTTGGCTAATTGTTGCTCAGGAATATGTTTCGATCCTTTTGAGTCTTGAAAAGCTCCTCTCTCCAGTCGCAACCATAACTGGCAATGTTAATAATATCCAAAGAGAAATCGTGATGTCAGGATATAATTCAACTAAGTTTTTTTCTTCTAGAATAAATGCCAATAATTCTAAGCAAACCAATTTTTTCCTTTTAAAACATGCTGCAAAGATTGGATTTCTTGACATAACTCTTTGGCATCCAAGCCTTTGCTCCCATCTTCGCCAGTGAAAATTCCTTCAAGGTGCTGAAATTTCGTTTCCACTGCACTTTATTTCTTTATAACAAAATTTCTGTTTAACAAATTTTTTAAAGCAAACAACTAAATAAGTTATATAGAGGTCAGACTGTATGTATAACTAAAGTATTATATTCAGAAACAACCATTTTTTTATATTTAAAAGAATTAAAATATCATCAGAATACGGGGCCCCTACATTCCTGGGATCCGGGAATGTAGAGTGTCTGGTCCACCCATACATAGGTACAACATAGTTTAAGTAATGGTGTCTACCATTACTTAAACACATATAAGAGATGGCAGCATGTACTGGAGAAAATTAGGCCATTTTATATTAATGGGCATGTTTTTTGAAGCAATCTTCAAAAAAGTAAAAGTATGTATAACCTCCACCCTCACAAGAGCCTATACATAAAAAACACAGATCTATGAATCTATTCCTATAAAGTTAAACAATAAGATGAGGCTACAATGTAGACAATAATAATAAAAGCAATGTTACCAAGGTTTCTCTACTATCATTCTCTGTGATTACAAAATATATTAAAAATAAAACTAAAAATGAATGTCACACATAATATGATGGCACACATAGATAGTGACTGCACCTTGATAAAATGAAATTAAGTAATATATAAATAAAAATACAGAAGATATTACTGCATCAAAAAAAAAAAAAAAGGTATGGTGGGTTGGGTTTCATTCACTTGTTTATTAATTTGTTTTCTTGAGGAAAGAAATCAATTTAGAAATAACCATTTTTATTTTATACCTAACTCCAAACTTGTATTTCGAAATAAATTACAAGTGACCAGTGAATTTTACTGATAAAGACATAATGAAAAAGTTAAACAAATAACACTCATTCCATTGGAAGCACTCTGGAAGAAGGTTAAGATAGTAATATCACTAATATAATATATATAGGAATGGGGGGGGAGGAACCTGAAAAAAATTAATAAAAAATAATTGAAACAGCTTAAATATAACAATTCTGTGCATTACCTTTCACAGTCAACTGTCAGAAGGTACTGTACTCTCTCTAGTGACAGTGACAAAGCTTGGGCATGTGCCCTTTAGAAACAACTGTCTATGTAATCAACCTAAAGTAACTAATATTGTTTTTTAATTAAATAACATCACCCTTTAGGTGAATTCATTATCCATTAAAAACTTGAGGCACTGTTGTGGCCAGTTTGGAACTTACTGGTTTCATCATCAGACAGCCCTATAGCAACGTAGTGTCAAATGGTGAACCAATGTATCATTATCTATGAGCAGCCAAGTGGTATAATGGAAGAAAAGTTTGGATTGGAAACAACTTATATTAGGTGGATGTTAAACCCCTACAGAAAAGCTGTGTGAGGTCAATATTATAATATAATTAAGAAAAAAAGAACGGTTTCAAATGCAGGTTATTGCAATATTTTTTTTTTTTTTTTTTTTTATGAAAACCCCAAACACGAGAGGTATTAGAACCTATAGTTGTTGACATTAGACTTGAATTTCTGTAGACTGAAATTTTCAGGAAATACGTATGAAGGAAGGTTGTTTCAGAAAACGGCAGTTGAATGAATAAACGAGGAAGATCAAAAGTTGTTTCAGTGAGTTTGAAGTTGGACAGTAAATGGATGCTGGCTGGTTGGCAGTGCGTGTTCAGACTGCTTTAAAAGAGAGAGCGGGAATTATAGAAGGCAATTCAGAAGAACAGTACCCATGGAAGTATCTGTAGAAAAGGCATGCAGCAGAAACAGTACGTCTATGAGAAAGCGAGTGGAGAGACTCTGTTAGAGATGAATCATTAATTAACCTAACTGTCCTCTTCTGAATGGAATCTAGAAGCCTCAGAGAGGTTTTGGAGGCACCGCTCCAGATGTGGGAACAATATTCCATGGTAGGGCAGATTTACGATTTGTACAGAGTGAACAGCTGTTTGGAAGAAAAGTAATGGCGAGAGCGAAACAGAAAACCAAGTTTTTTTGATGCAGAGGAAGCAATATTTGTAATGTGCCTGTGTCAAGAGAGATTAGAAGTCAAGGTAATCCCCAAAAGAGATATATCATTTTGCCTAGAAATCGGAGTGTCACCAAAGATAAGCATAAGAGCAGAAGAATCCTTTTTGCGAGATATAAGACAAGACTGAGTTTTAGAAGGATTGAAATCAACTAAGTTGTTTTTGCCCCACTGGAGAATTACCTGGAGATCGGCATTTAAGGAATTGGTAGCAGACATTCAAGAAATTGAAGCTGACTGAGCAGGGCAAGGTTTCTCAAAATGGAAAGTAAAATGCAATGTGCTATCATCAGCAAAACTATGGATAGGATTTCCAGTCAATGGAAGAGGGTCATTAATATACAAGAGGAAAAGAGTGGGGGAAAGGAACTGAACCTTGGGGGAGGACACCGGCATTAGCGGAGAAGTTAGAAAACAGAGAGCCATCTACCATCACCCTCAGTGAGCGAACAGAGAGAAAACTGGATAACCAATTACAAAAAACAGTTGGCAAACCATAAGATGAAAGCTTGTTTAGAAGACCTTTATGCCAAACATGATCGAAAGCCTTTGGGATGTCAAGAGCAACTGCTTGTGTTTCACCGAACTTTTCCATTGAATTTGTCCATAAATAGGTAATATAAGCCAGAATATCACCAGTGGATCAACCCTGACGGAATCCATACTGGCAATCGTTGATCAGACGGAAGGTTTCTAGGTAGTTTAAGAGTTGTCGGTTAATTACTTTCTCCATTACTTTAGAGAGAGTAGAAGTAATTGCAATGGGACAATAATTGGATGGGAGGATTTGTCACCCTTTTTAGGAACTGGCTGGATGTGGGCAAATTTCCAAGCAGAAGGAAAAACACCTTTGGAATAAGAAAGTGAAAAAAGGCGGCAAAGAATAGGAGTAAGTTCAGGAGCACAGGTTTTGAGAACAAGTGGAGAAATACCATCAGGACCTAGAGCTTTCTTAGCATCAAGATTCATCAAAATCCTTCTGATATCTTTTTGACGGAAGACCACAGGAGGCATTGAATGAAGCGTGTTCGGAATGGTGGGAGGTGTTTTACCAAGATCATTAATACATGAGCTGGAAGAAAAATGGGATGCTAGCAGGTCAGCTTTATCCTTGGCTGAAGTGACAACAGAACCATCTGGTTTGGACAGAGGTGGGAGCAGAGATGGGCAAAAGTTGTGACCAATAGCTTTGGCAAGAGACCAGAATGCTCGACTACCATTAGGGCAAGAAGCAAATTTTCTACTCTTAGCCAGTTCAAACTCTAGTTTGGACTGATTAATAACTGCTTTACAATTGCTGCTAGCTTTTGTGTAGGCAGAAAATGAAACTGAAGAATTAGAAACAAGCCAATTACGATATGCAGTGCTCTTCTCTTGAACAGCCTTAGCACATTTATTGGAAAACCAAGGTTTAGATAAAGGACGAGATTTTAAAGTGGAGTGTGGGATAAAGGATTCCATTGCTACAAGAATAACTTCATTGACATGATCTGAGGAAATGTTGACATAAGAAGTTTTGAAAAAGTAATACGACCAAGGAAAAGAAGAAAAGAAATCTCGCATGTCATCCCATTTTGTATTCCTGTAATGCCAAACAATACGACGATGGAAACAGCCATGAGATAAAGGATCCATTGGAGAAGAGACAATCACCAAGTACTTAGAAGGGTTGTTTGGAGAAAAAGATCAAGCGTGTTGGCTGTATTGTTGGATCATCCGGTATTCTTGTAGGTAAATGAACAATCTGTGCAAGGTCATTAGTAATTTTAAAAGCCTCAGCATCTCGACCAGCTGGGTCGGTGTGACTAGAACACAGAAGCCAGCTGGAGTTGTGAACATTAAAATCACCACAGAAAATTACCTCACTGTTAGGAAAGTTGGACTGAAGAAAGTCAAGTTGCAAAGAGAGGAAGTGAAAGAGCTCCAAGTGATTAGTGGAGTTGGGAGAATGGTAGAGACAACAGATGAATTTGACACAATGAGGTAGAGAGATTTTAAGCTAGAGAATATTGAAAAGAGGAAATTCCAAATTACCAAGTCTCTGACAAGGAATATCGGAATGGACATATGCACAAATCCCACCTTTGAGGCGAAGGAATCATACAGCGAATAGTTTGGGCAACTGAGATGAGCAGTAGTTGAATCAACCGATAACTGAGGTTCTGTGAGAAAAAGTACATGGGATTTGGCACACTGAAAGTGGAAATGAACATCGATGAGATTTGAATTGAGACCACATATATTTGTGAAATGAGCTAGGAAGTGTTTGGGAGGTTTAGATCTTTTCGCAGATAAGCTTACTCTATTAGTTTCAATTCATGGCGTATTCAATAGTAAGAAAATGTGGATGGAACATGCTATATTAAGTAATGAAATTTTTGGATATGGTGTACACATGGTAAGGATATACCCAGATCCTTGATATAACGTGGCCTCGACAATGGCCCCCGCATATACACTACTCGGACTCCCTCCATTCACTATCTGGCAGAGTAGAGGTAGCATGATTATACACTAGCTGATCCGGAAGCCTCCTAGAGAGTTACCAATAGGTTCGGTCGTGTACTACTAGTGGCCGGCTGGCCTGCAAATACCGTTTTAGAGCTGTACCTACCCTCAAAATTTAAGGAAGATTGGAGCTCGCCATAATGTTCAACATAACCTCAAGAGTCATCAGTCATACTGCATGATGGAAGAGATGGGGAAGGGTTGACCAGAACTTGGCTCTGGAGACTAAACATGGGTTCACCACTTCAAGCCTCCAATAAGCAAAGTAGTGGTATTTCACCGGTTGATGAGAGTCATCTACAACCTAGTACTGTCTGGTAACACAGACGGGTGGCACTCCTCCGTGTGGTGTGGGTGCTACACCTACTTACGTTGGTTCATGCCTGGGTGGTCACCACTGTGTGCTTGTGCATGGAGGTTATAGGATTACTAACGGTCCCACCATTGTGAAGGTGCAAGCAGAGGATTTGGCTCTCACAGACCGTCCAGACTTCGCCAAAATTGGGTCCACTTGAGTGTCACCTGAATATCAGTTTCATCAGCGTTTTAGACTCCCAGGTTGAAAGTACAGCTTGTCTGGCATAACTGAGAGAATGTCTGTAACAACCTCAAGGACCAAGAATTTGAAAACAGCTTAAAAATAGTGCTTTTCTGTGTTAGTTTTTGCAGTCAGTCTGTTGTCAACCCATATTTCAGTGAACCACTGAAACATTGGCGCAATTCTCCTCAGGCTGCACATTATCACCAAATTTCAGGCATTTCAATTATGTACCTACTCTTGGAAAAATTTTTTATGCAAATACATATACACAGCAATTATTATTATGTTGAAATCTTAAAAGTGAATTAAAATTATAAATTAAAGTACAGGCCATAAGTATGACAGTGGCAACAACATTATGTTACCACTGTATTAAAGAAGAAGAGCATATATGTCAGATAGGGACTTATATTTTAAATAATGATACTTTTTTTTTATGGGTTTAAGAGTGTATGTAGTTGTGTATCATCTCTTGAAGACTCCATCAAAATAAATAAAAATAATGCCTGATTTTGGCATTACAACTATAATATTTCTATATCACTTCATTGAAGTCTCCAATTTAATTATCTAATGTACAACACTTACTGTAATGGTTACAGAATGATTGGAGAATCCAAAGTTGTAACATCATATGACTGAATAACCTAAGCAATAACTCGATAATGACTCATAATAACCTTAACTCATGCATGGTACTAAGTATTCAGGTCTTAATACTTCTCGTGCTTGGGGTTTCATAAAAAAAAAAAAAAAAGCAGAACAGCACATTATTACTTTACACTACCCTCTCATACCCACTATTTCAATGCCAAAATCCTACATTATTTATACTTACCTTCATGTAGTATTCAATATTTATCTTTCTTTAAAACTAGATAGTATGAATCAGAGCTGTAATACTCAATATGTTCTACGTTGATAATAATATTAGTAAATTAATAAGAGGAGTTTACCTCAATGTAGTACATGGAACACTTCCGTATGATACCCTCCAGAAATTAAAACGGAAAAAACGAAAAAATCGACAACTTACCGGTACATTAAAGTAAAATATAAATAATTAAATAAACAATTTAACACAATTCAAAACAATTAAAATTCAAATTAACGCAATTAAAAGAATCTAATGAAAATATTCAAAACGATTTTCCTTCCTGTCGTGATCACAGGAATGAAAATTGAATTTTCATTCCTGTGATCACGACAGGAAGGAAAATCGTTTTGAATATTTTCATTAGATTCTTTTAATTGCGTTAATTTGAATTTTAATTGTTTTGAATTGTGTTAAATTGTTTATTTAATTATTTATATTTTACTTTAATGTACCGGTAAGTTGTCGATTTTTTCGTTTTTTCCGTTTTAATTTCTGGAGGGTATCATACGGAAGTGTTCCACGTACTACATTGAGGTAAACTCCTCTTATTAATTTACTAATACTTTCTTTAAAACATAAGACTCAATCCATACATATTCTCTTTAATACAATGGTAACACATTGTAGTTGCACTTTCTCATGTTTACGGTCTATACTGTTATTTATAATTTATTTTAATTCACTTTGAACTTATGGACTTAATAATAACAACTGCTTTTCTACAAGTAAATCATACAGAAAAATTCTGCCAAGAATATGTAGATATGAAATACATGTACTATTTTCTGGAATTTAGAGAGATGTAAACCTAAATGTATACACACATTTAGTTGTTACTACGTATTTAGGTGTGATACTGCTTGAAGTAATTTTTAGAGTTATAATGGTTTTTTATTCTGATCAGTTTAGATTCATCTTATTTTTAACCCTCACACCCTAAATAGAACACATACACTTGAATGACATTGGTGAAACACTTTTTTTTGTTTTAATTATAAAACAATTTTTTGCTTTTTTATCGAATTGAAAGTGTTTTATTAATCATGATTTGCAGAATATCAAACATAAATAAACAAAATAAAAATTACAACAATAATGATAAAGAATGTTTCATCGTATTTCTTAGAATTTAAGACCAACCCCACCCCCACCTCCAAAATTGAAATGCAGATGCTGAGATAGCACCTAACAAAAACCATGTGAACATCTTGTGTTGTCTTTTTTTTTTTTTTTTATCTGTTGGTGTTTAGTTTCTGGGAAACTTGCACAAACTAAAACTCCCACTGGTGTCTCACAGATTCCACATGAGCATGGGAGATGAGGACAAGGGATAAACACTATTGCTCATCTGTTAAATGCCAAAAAAAAAATTAATTTATCATAATTCAGAGTATATCAAAGTGAGAATGGAAAATAATATATATAATCATTTAGAGAATATATATTGAGGGGAAAAGAACGTAGATTTCAGTGTACTTTCAAATTAAAAAAAAATACTTGTAACAGAAAAATTTTAAAAAAAGATGGTGTAAAAAATATTAGCAGCAGAGGGTTAACTTGTTGCTATTTTGTTAAAAAAATTATTTTTGGGTCCAGCCTAATTTTTACACCTCTATACATATTAGTTATATTACCATCTCTTCTTCCAAGTTCCTACTAAACAGACAGGTATTAAGAAATCCTTAAAACCTGATTATATCTATACTTACATTTTTCACCCTACATATATATTTGTTTAATTCTTATTAGATTACTCAAGGGTAAGGTAAAAACTATTTTTTATTCATTATTTATTTTGCCTATATTTAGCTTTGATAGCTTTTATCTTTCCTCCCCCCCCCTCCCCAAAGAGTCAATTTATGTGCCATTACATTATATGCAAAGGCATATAAACAATGCAAATATAAAATGTAATGGCACATAATGGATTTGCTTTTTCTTTGTTGTACTGCCCAAGGTAGGTAAATAGCATTCTGTAATTCCCTCACTGTATCAATTTCTTATGATTTTTCATTATTATTTTTCAATATTTTATTATTCTCAACTTTCTGACTATCTCAAGTATTTGTTTCATTATTGCTTACATTAACTTACAAATTCCTTCCTTACATATATAGGATCATCAAGAAAACATACAACAGTTTTGAGTGCCTATATTTTTTATGTACTGGTGAGTTTGGTGTCATTAAACACCTAAGACATGATTTTTTTTTTTTTTTTAAATGGCTAGTGATGCATCCTGGCAGGAAAATGTGTAAATGAGATGGAGTATACTAACAAGCAAAATGCTTGAGTGTGAAAAAGGTTTCACCAAACTGGCAGTTTTTTTTACAGTGTAATGTGAGTTTAAAGTGAGATTTGGTTCAGAAATGTTCTAACTATTCAAAACACAGGAGTGAACTGAAAGAAACATTTTTGAACAAGATGGGGGAAGACCACATAAGGCTTCATTTCTTCATTTCCTGAAGAAACATTTTGTTGCACTTATGGAAAACTAATGGATTTTTGCAAATGGTCTTGGATGCAGACGGATCACATATTAAATGTTTTGTTTGCATAATATATCCACATGTCATAGCATTTAACAATGTCAAATTCACCAATGCCAGCTCCAAGATCAGGACAAATTAGACAGATGGGCTGAAAAGTGGCAATTGAGATTTAACATTGACTGATGTGTGCCTACTGGTACTTGAGGTCAATAATACCATGAAACTATCTTACATATATTTAATATGCATTTAAAAGTATACAGACCCACCCCATCTTCATTTATACATGTTGCTACTGCTTTTATTGATTCGAAAATATGCCATGAAAGTTTATTCTATAGAACAATATTAGGTTACGTCAAGTTAGATTAGGTTCAGTTGTAAAAAAAATAAAACTTATTTTTTTAAAATAAGTTAGAACTTATTTTAGGGGTATGTGTATGTTATTTTATATATTCTATTATTGTTATTGCAGAATTAAATCAAACAAGATGAACCACATGTAGTTTGACCTGCAGTAATTTGAGTCCCGATAATGTGTAATTTCATTTCAGAAACCCTTGACATGTCAAAGAAATGTAACTGGAATGAATACATTTGTGACAGTTTTGCTTGTATGAGAGAGAGGGATGAAACTCAAACACAATGCTGTGCAACTTGCTATTTTCACAAGCCCATCTCAAACCATCAAAGCTGTCTGTAAATTTCAATGAATAGCATTGTTGTGCAGCTGCTGGACATAACTTTGAAACCCTGATGCCTATGATGACATAATTTGTTTGCAGTGAAATCATGAAGATTCTTGAATTTGCACCACTTGAGAACTCACAGAAATCCTATCACGCTGCATATGTGTATGCTAAGGAAAAGAAGCCTCATACAACAGCTGAGGAATTATTGAAATTTTGTGAACAGGAAATGTCAAAAATGTTACTGGGACCAGAAGCAAAAAAGCTTCAGGAGATTCCCTTGCCAAATGACATTATACCTTCCAGAATCCATGAGCTGAGTCAGTATATCAAACACCAAGTTAGAGAAGATATCAAAATTCCTATTAAAGTGGGTACTGAGCTAGACAAGACATCTAATCACCCACTGCTGTTTGTATTTTTAAGGTACATAGAGGAGAAATATTTGTAGAAGAATAAGAGAAATTTACCTCAATATGATACGAAGAACACTTCCATATGATACTCTCCAGAAATTAAAATGAATAAAAGATTAATGCAAAATGATTACAATTAATCTTTTATTCGTTTTAATTCTGGAGAGTATCATACGTAAGTGTTTTACATATCAAATTCGGGTAAATTTCTCTTATTCTTTTACAAATATTGATATCAACGTAGAACGTACTGAGCACCATAGATCTGTTATATACTATAAAGGAGAAAAAAAATCAGAGGAATTTTTGTTATATAACCCATTATGATTAATGATTAAATATCATGGTGTCACTCAGATATAAGTGATTCAGAACTTGAATATAGGGAGTACATTGCACAGAGAAGGGGAGCAGACAGGACAGGAGGGTTATGCTCTTAGTTTAGAAGCACATCAATTCTAAGGCAGTGCATCCAATGTATATGGCCAATGCAATATTGAGTAAGTTTAGAGTGACATAAGCATTGGGAAAACAAAAATAAGGGTAGGCGTACTGATTGTGATAAGTATAACAAACAACTACAACATAACAACATACACTGTGCTGCCACTTTATTAGGTACACCCCTGCTGTGCACACAAATGGTTTGTCCCATAACGTTGCAAGTCACATGACCACAGTTGTGGATATAAATGCAGCAGAACAACCTTTCTAGTATCAGTTAAGTGCACAAACCTAGCACAAATGGGGAAAAGGAGTGATCTAACGGACTTTGAACATGGCATCGTAGTAGGTGCAAGAAGGGCTGGACAAATCATCTCTGAAAGGGTAGTTCTCCTGAACTTTTCACGCACCACAGTTTCAAGGGTGTATTGAGAATGGTGCAATGAACAAAAACCATCCTCTCAACGGCTTGGCACATAATGGCTTTAGCTGCCATTGCGCCGTAAAACCTCCAACAACAACAACTCTCAAAGGCAACGTGGAAGAAAATCACTTGTTGATGAGAGAGGTCAGAGGCGGATGTCTAGAATTGTACAAGCAAACAGACAGGCCACAATGGCACACATGTCAGAATACAACCTTGGTGCACAGAACAAAATATCGCAACAGACCACTAGTCGCACTTTGTCGTGAATGGGCTACAACAGCCAACGGCCACATCACGTACCTTTGTTATCAATGAAGAACAAGAGAGTACGCCTCCTGTGGGCACAGCAACACCAGCATTGGACTATCGAGGATTGGAAAAGAGTTGCTTTATCTGATGAGTCGAAGTTCCTGGTGTATCATGTTGATGGAAGGCTCAGAATTTGGTGAAAACAAAATGAATCCATGGACCCGTCATGTCTGTCGACTACTGTGCAAGGTGGTGGGGGGGGCAGTGTTATGGTGTGTGGAATGTTTTCTTGGCACACACTGGGTCCATCGATACCCATAGATTCACGTCTGAATGCTAGACCATACCTAAACATTGTTGTTGACCAAGTGCATCCGTTCATGTTGACAGTTTATCATTAGTCAGATGATTACTTCCAGCAGGATAATGTCCCAGTGCACAAAGCCCAAATCACTATGGAATGGTTCCAGGAACACGACAATGACTTTTCTTTGCTGCAGTGGCCCACTCAGTCCACGGATCTCAATCCTATTGAACACCTTTGGGATGAGCTGGAAAGGGCTGTTCGCTGCAAGCCTACACCTCCACTGAATCTCAAGGAAGTGCATGACACACTCGTGTCTGCATGGTACTCCATTCCTGCACAACATTTTCAGCATCTTGTTCAATCCACGCCTAGACAAATTCAGGATGTTTTGAAGGCTAAAGGAGGATCGACATGCTACTAGGTAGGTGTACCTAATAAAGTGGCAGCACAGTGTATATAGATATAATGAAACAACAACATATTATAGAATGGGCCAGTAAATCAGAATGTCTTATAATGAAGGAATTTTAACTTTCCAGATATTAACTAGAATTTGAGGGTTCATCACTCATACAGTAGCAAGACTTTTGTGGATTTATTTGATGATTGCTTTCTACAGCAGCAAGTTAGAGCAGCAAAAAAAAGAAACAAAACTTTATCTGATTATAAGCAGCGATTCTTCATGCATTAATAATCTGCAGGTACTAGACCTACTGGATGGCAGTAATCACAGCGTACTGCTGTAAGCTTTACTTAAAGACAACTGCTGTCAAGGGTAAAGGAAAGGGCTTTTGCTTTCTAAAAGGTGACTACAGTGATCTCAGACAGTTTTTAAATTCTATGCAGTGGAACCAACTGATGACATTACCAACAGAAAATTCTAAATGGGAAACATTTGGGGAAGTAATCATAGGAGCTACTAGGCTTTTCATACCAACTAAGAAATACAGTTCAAGGCTTAGACCTAAATGGATGTCAGACGAACTAATGAAACTTGAGGCAGAGAGAAGTAAAATGCATGGGATGATTATAAATTATGAGGTGATACAGAAGCCTAAGTTATGTATAATTAGTCTGCAATCAAGTCAAAAAGTAAGTTAGGCAAGCTAAGGCAGATTACAAGATGTCTCCGGCCAAGAAATAATAATACACACAATGGCCAAAAAAATACAAACCTTTGTATAAGACAGTTACAGACAGAAGAAATGCAAATTATGCAAATAGATACAAAGAAACCTGTGATGTGGGGTGATGATGTGTTGCCTTGTTAAGTATAAAGACTGTACCAGGTACACATTTAGCAAGAAATATGATTCATGGAACAAAAGACATAACTGGTTTCTCAAAAGCATCCATCTCAATAGTTTTTAATGACTGGAAAGCAAGCATTTCTTCCACATCTCAAAGGCACAAATGTGACAGAAAAATAATACTTCAAGAGTGAAGCCATCCTACTCTAAGGATTTTTTTTTTTTTTTTTTTGATTTGGTAGTTGTTTGCGCATCGGCTTCTGTGGCCATATTGCACCTCCCAAGGTTTTTGCAGTACTTTGATCCAAGCCCGAGGCAGGAATCGAACCCGCGACCTTTGGGTTGCCGGGCAGGTACTTTACCCACTCGGCTAGCCCGGTCGGCTCTACTCTAAGGAGAACCGTAATGGAAACATATGGCACCCAGTGGACTGTCCCCAGTTGACTGCCTATTAAGAAGCCACTTGTTTCCTAGAAAAACAGAAGAATCCTATTGAAGTGGTGCTGAGAATGTCATGATTGTACAGTGGAACACTAGAATAAAGTTGTGTGGTTGGACAAATCACAATGCACATTGTTTTGCACTGATGGTAGGCAGAAAGTGTGTGATAAGAACCTCACAAATCAATGAACTCTGCTTGCCTTGTTAAGATAACCCAAGCATTTGGAGGTGATATCATGGTATGGGGAATATTTTTTTGGCACAGACTGGGTCCACTGATACTGGTAGAAGATGAAATGTCATCCAGGGAGTATCTGAATTTCATTATCAGACCTATTGCACCCTATTCCGAAGGTGCTGTCCACTTTATGGATGACAATGCAACAGCGCATTGTGCCAGAATCAAGCAAGAATGGTTTAGAGAATATGACACAGATTTCCACCATCTTCCCTGGCTCCACATTCACCTGATCTCAATCCTATTTTGAATAAGTGGAATATGCTGGAGGGAGCTAATCGGCAACAAAGTCCTCTTCCATCACTTCTGTCATAGCTGTGTGATATTCTGCTAGAAGAATGGTTTGGAGAATATGACACAGATTTCCACCATCTTCCCTGGCCCCACATTCACCTGATCTCAATCCTATTGAGAATAAGTGGAATATGCTGGAGGGAGCTAATCGGCAACGAAGTCCTCTTCCATCACTTCTGTCATAGCTGTGTGATATTCTGCTAGAAGAATGGTTACAATTAGATCAAAATGCACTAATACACCTCCTTATAGAATCCATGCCATGGATTCTATAAGGAGGTGTTAGATTATTAACTGTTATTCGACACAAAGGTGACCCAATTCAATACTGAATAAAGGTTTGTATTTTTAAAGCATAAGATAATGCCTAGCAGGTGTGTGTGTTATGAGGGTTTATCGGCGCATAAGCTGCTGTGGCTATAATGCACCTATTCACATGAAAATGCTAAAAACAAAATTTAAGCATAGCTAAAAACATAATTTAGGCATAACAGCTGCCTAGCAGGTGTGAATCACTCTGCACCAATGGTGCCCCTGCTATACTAGGAAAAAATTCAGGATTTAGTATTAGCAATCGGTAGCAGCAAATGATGCAAAGAAGCAAATCTGATAGCAAGCTTCCTTGCATTTGTAAAAACAGTTTCTCCTGTTAATATGAACAGACCACACTAAGAAAAATTCTATCCCATGAGTCTTGCACAGTCTCTCCAGGGTGGGTCAAACTGACTGACAAGACTCTCATCATTTACTGATCCCCACCTGTACATTTCTGCTAATTTTTAATATTATCATACAGAAATGAATTATTATTCATCTTATATCTTTTTAGTTAAAATACTGGAAAGCTGTGAATAACTAGAATTGCATTTAGGCTCACATTTACACTTTCTGATTGGCATGATCCGGAAAAAAATTAATATTCATACATATTTCACTAGTTAAAATATCAGGCAGCTGTAATTAAATGAGATTAACATATTACACTCATAAAAAATAAGAAAAAGTTAATCCTTTTTCTATTTTTTACAAGCGTAATATGGAAAATAACAGTGGCCAATAAAAACTTTTTTTTTTACACCTCCACACAAAACTTGAAGATTCTAAAGGAAAGTGATCCACTGATTCCAGCAATACCAAAATTATATCTCTATCACATCTCCATTGAAAGATATACTGGAATTTCAGTAACTTAAATGAACCAATTTCAAATATCACACATATATGCTATCTTAAAACTAAGTCTTATTTGGTTTAAAATATTTCAATAAAATACATAATGTACTACATCCAATCTAATTCCTTATAGAAACCTTGGCAAATTAGGGCAATTTCTATGCTACACTGCATATATTAAAATTAGCATTAGTTGAGACATGTGATGCAAGAAAGCAAGCTTATATAGTATCAGCTAAAAAAAAAAAAAAAACACATTCCCATTTCACCCATCCAGTCACTCCAAATGTTTGTCTAGTTCAGCCTTAAATTTATTTATTTATCCTATCAACTTCCACAACAGATGGAAGTCTGTTCCAGCAATTAACTACCTGCTGGCTAAAGACAAACTTCCACACAGCTATTCTACAACTGTCTTTCCTATTTTTGAATCTATGCCCCCTCAGGTTCTTAATCTGAGCAAGCAGAAGTATTCCATCAGCCTTGAACCTGCTCAAAACATTCAAGTCCTTATACACCTCAATCAGATCACCTCATAGGCGCATAGTCTCCAGATGCTGCAACTTGCAGAACTTAAACTTCTCTTGGTAAGAGCACCCCTTTGTTCCTCTCACCAATCTTGTTTCCCTTCTCTGTACTCATTCTAGCAACCCCACATCCTTCCTAAAATAAGGCCTCCACATCTGTATGCAGTACTCAAGGCGTAGCCTGACCATTGCCTTATACAAGGGAATAATCACCTCCTTGTCTCTGCTAGCAAAATTCCTATATATCATTGACACAACTCCATGCCCTGCTCTGGCAGCCAGTCTGCACTGCTCAGAGAATTTCATATCTGACTGCACAATTACCCCCAGGTCTTTTTCATTCTCCACCTCCCTCAGTGTGGTACCGCACAGTTGGTACATTCTCTTGGGTTACTTCTACCCATATGCAGTACTTTGTATTTGTCAATGTTAAACTTTAGTTGCCACTTCTCAATCCATCTACCTATCCTTTCTAGATCCTGTTGCAGTAGCATACTGTCTTTACTAACTCTGCCAACCTTTGTATCATCTACAAACTTCGACATTAAGCCTGATATACCTTCATCGATATGACTGATAAATACACAAAACAACAATGGGGCCAGCACCGAACCCTGGGGGGCTACACTAATAAACATTAATCCACGTAGAGCAGTGTCCATTTATTACCACTCTCTCCACCTCCCACTCAACCATCCCTTTATCCATTGCAGCAACTGGCCCTTAATGCCTTACTATTACAATTTGTAAAGCAGTCTTCCACGTGCAACAGTATCAAAAGCTTTCCTGAGATCCAAGTACATGATATCAAAATTATTTTTTGCATCCAGTTTTTTTGTGATACATTGTAGTATCCAATGAAATTGGTCAGACAAGACTTCCCCTTAACAAACCCATGCTGTATCGGAACTATTACTGCTGTCTCGTTTAGGTGATACTGCATCACCTAAACAAGAACACCCAGAACAGAAATTAAACTAACAGGTCTATAATTATTTGTGTCATCCTTTGAACACCCCTTTGTGAATTAGGGAAACATTTGCACATCTCCAGTCCATGGGGACTTCCTCTGAATCTAAAGATGCTCTCATAATTATGGTTCAGGATTTGCTAACTTCCCTCGCTGCCTCCTTCACAATATAACTGGATAGATTCCATCCACCCCAGGTGCCTTTTTTTTATGCGTAACTTCAACAATTTCTCCTCCACTTTGCTCTCCGTTATTAAAAAATCATTTAGCTCCCTGTTAGAGTTTAGTAAATTTCTGTCCTCTCGTTCCTTACAGAATTCCTCATGTGTGAATGTAGATGCAAAATACTCATTCAATTTGTCAGCTATCTGAGCAGGATCATCAACAGTCAAACTACCAACATCAAGTGGACCAATCTGATTCATCCCCTTCCTTCTAAAGTTTACATAACCCCAGGGGCTCACATCCGGTGAGTATGGGCTTGGCATACCCAGGGTCCTGAGCTGAATATCATCATTCTTCTCTTTCTTGGTGATTCCTTTCTACTTCTCTCTCTCTCTCTCTCTCTCTCTCTCTCTCTCTCTCTCTCTCTCTCTCTCTCTCTCTCTCTCTCTCTCTCAGGGTAATTCAGAATTTTTTTTTTTGGCTGGTGCAGCATAAGCCTCAGGCTTCCTTGCACCATATGGGTAATAATAATAATAATAAGTAAAGAAGTCTTTGTTGTTTTTCTTTGCATCCTTAGCCAAGGATTTCTCGTAATCAGCCTTTGCTTGCCTAACCTCCTTTGTGACTTGATTACAGGCTAGCTTATATCTGCCATAGGCTTCTGTGTAACCTGATAATTTATATGCACACATTTTTCTTCCCTGCCATGAGCCTCATTAGTTCATCTGACATCCATTTAGGTCTAAATCTTGAACAGTATTTCTTAGTTGGTATGAAAAGCCTAGTAGCTTCCAAGATTAATTCCTTGAAGGAATTAATCTTGGAAGCTACTAGGAACAGCAAATTCCCATTTAGAATTCGCTGTTTTAAACATCATCAGTTGATGCGGCATTGGTTCGGATTATTGAAGTTGTACTGTAGTTTGATTTCATCTTGCTAGTTATGTTAGTTTGTTCTGGACTTGCTACAGGATTGGATGCATTATTTTAGTAGTATGCTGCAAGGATTGCACTGAGGTATTTTGTGAAGATGATACTATTTAGTAGGGATGAAAACTTTGTCTGATCAATGGCCAGTTTTATGGCAGGAAGCTCAGCAGTATAGTTACTGGATTCTATTAGTACTTGGTGTGAAAGAAATATAAGGAAACATCCACAGCACTAACCCTGTCTTCCATTTTGGAGCCACCCATGTTTATATATACATATAAATGTATATGAAATTTGGAAATTGTGCTGTATAGGCAACAGTGTTAAAATTGTTCATAGAGTTTTTCCCGCATTCAGGGAAGTGAAGGTCACAAATTGGAAGCATTACATTCAAAGGTAGAGCTAGAGGTCTGGGCAGGATTGCTATTCTTTCTAAGCTTAAGTTATGATTTAGGAGTAATGCTTGTATGCACATGCCTGAGTCTGATAACAGCTGGGCATGTTTTGCATAGGTTTGTCACGATGGGTGGTCAAGAATAGATTTTACTTTGGCTGCACAATATAGCAATAAGTTTTAGTATTAGAATTAACAATGGCAGATGATGCAAGAAAGCAGACTTATACAGCATCAGCCAAAAAAAACCCCCTTCTCATTTCACCTATCTATCTCCTCCAACAGTTTGTCTAGTTCTTCCTAGAATTTATTCAAGCTATCCACTTCCACAACATCACATGAAATTTGTTTCAGCAATCAACCACTGGCTGCCTAAAAATAAACATTCACACATTTATTCTGCAACAATTCCTACTCAATTTGAATTTATGCCCCTCATGTACAAAGTCTGAGCAAGAGGAAGAATCCCATCAGCATTTAGCTTGCTCGCTCCATTCAAAGCTCTAACACCTTGAAGGATCCTAGTCAAACAGACAATGCAATCTGCAAAAACTGTAGCCTTTCTTGGTAAAAAGCACCCCGTTGTAGTGTTCAACAATCTCATCATCCTTCTCTGAACCTACCCCAGAAGCTCTACATTCTTCCTAAATATGAGGCCTCCAGACCTGTATGCAGTACTCAATATGTGGCTCGATCTTATACAATGGAATAATCACCTCCATATCCCTGATAGCAAAATTCCTGTATACCATTAACAAAACTCCATGTGCTGTCCTGGCAGCCTATCTGCACTGCTCAAGGAACTTCACATCTGACTGCACAATTATCCTCGCGTCTTTTTTTTTTTTTGTTCTTTTTTTTCCATGACCCTGCGTGTAATACCACACAGTTGGTATGTTAATCTGGGATTACTGCTACCCATATGCAGTATTTTACATTTCTCAAAGTTAAACCCAGTTGCCCTTTCTGAGCCCAATTACATAATTTTTATAGATCCAGTTGCGGTAGCATACCATCATTACTGTCATTAACCACCCTGCCAATCTTCGTATCATCTGTAAACTTAGATATTAAGCCTGATAAATTTTCATCGATATCATTAATAAATACAGAAAATAACATGGGCCCAGTGCTGAACCCTGGAAGACTTCACTGATAACATTAATCCACAAAGAGCAGTGTCCATTAATAATAACTCACTGCCTTCTCATACTCAACCATCCCTTTATCCATAGCAGTAAATTTCCTTAATGCCACACTGCTCCAATTTATACAGCAGTCTTATTTTATGTGCAACAGTAACAAAAGCTTTCCTGAAATCCAAGAATATGATATCAAAATTATTTTTTGCATCCAGTTCCTTTGTGACTACATCATAGTATCCAACAAATTGGTCATACAAGGTCACACCTCTTGACAAACCCATGCTGTGACAAGTATAACTACCCTCTAGATGGACCTGCATTGCTTCTTTAACCAGTAATCCATTATTTTCCTTGGCACAGAGCCTAAGCTAACAGGTCTTTAAATACTCATGTCATGCTCTGATCTGCCTTGGTAAATTGGGGATACATCTTCAGTCACGAGTAGTTTGCCTGAATCTAAGGATGCTAAATATGCTCTCATAATAATGGCTCAAGGGTTTGCTTACCTCCTTTGCTTTCCCCTTAATATAATTGAATAGATCCCATCATTCTAGGTAACTTCCTTACATTAGCTTACATTTAATTTTTAGCATTAGCAGAGGCATTTGATGCAAGAAAGCAAGCTTATGCAGCATCAGCCAAAAAAAAAAAAAAAAAAAGAAACCACTTCCACTTCACCCCTCTGTTTGTTCAAAATACCTGTCCAGCTGAGCCTTAAACTTATTTAGGCTATCAACTTCCACGACAAGGGATGGAAGTCTGTTCCACCAACCAACCACTAGCTGGCTAAAGGCAAATTTCCGCACGTCTTTCCTACATCTATCTTTCCTCAATTTGAATTTATGCCCTCTCAGGTGATTATTCTGAGCGAGAGGAAGAATCCCATCAGAACTGAGCATGCTCAAACCATTCAATGCTTTATACACCTCTATCAGATCACCTTGCTCGTGCCTAGTCTCCAGACACTGTAATTTGCAAAACTTAAGCCTTTCTTCGTAAGAGCACCCCTTTGTTCCATTCTAATCTTCACTAATCTTGTTGCCCTTCTCTGTACTCGTTCCAGCAGCTCTACATCCTTCTTGAAATGAGGCCTCCAGACCTGTATACAGTACTCTAGGGGTGGCCTCACCATTGCCTTATACAAGGGAATAATCACCTCCTTATCCCTGCTAGAAAAATTACTTTACATTTGTCAATATTAAACTTCATTTGCCACCTCTCAGCCCATCTGCTCAACCTTTCCAGATCCTGTTGCAGTAGCATAGTGTCAGTAGTGTCCCTGACAACCCTGCCAACCTTTGTATCGTCTGCAAACTTCAACATTAAGCTTGATATACCATCGTCAATATCATTTAGAATACAGAAAACAATAATGGCCCCAACACTGAGCCCTGAGGGACTTCACTAATAACATTAGTCCACGACGAGCAGTGTCCATTGATTACCACTCTGTCTTCTCCCCCTCAGCCACCCCTTTATCCACAGCAGCAATTTGCCTCCAATGTCACACTGCTCCAATTTGTGCAGCAGTCTTCCATGTGCAACAGTATCAAAAGCCTTTCTAAGATCCAAGTATATAATATCAAAGTTATTCCCTACATCCAGTTCCTTTGTGACTGCATCATAGTATCCAATCAAATTGGTCAGGCAAGACTTCCCCTTAACAAAACCATGCTGTGTCCGAGCTATAACTGAAGTCTTGTCTAAATGATCCTCCAGTGCTACTTTAACTAGTGCCTCCATTAATTTTCCTGGAACAGAAGTTAAACTCACAGGTCTATAATTACTTGTGTCAGCCTTTGATCCTCCTTTGTGAATTGGGGTCACATTTGCACATCTCCAGTCTGTGGGTACCTCCCCTGAGTCCAAGGAAGCTCTCATAATTATGGCTAAGGGTTTGCTTACTTCCTCTGCTGCCTCCTTTAATATAACTGGATAGATCCCATCCACCCCGGGTGCCTTTCTTGTGTTTATCTTCAACAATTTCTCCTCCACTTTACTCTCAGTTATTACAAGATTCTCTAGCTTACTGCTAGAGTTGAATACACCTCTGGCTTTCCCCTCGCTAAATAACTCCTCATGTGTGAATGTCGATGCAAAATATTCATTTAGTTTGTTAGCTACCTGAGCAGGATCATCAACAGTTGACCCATCGATATCAAGTGGTCCAATCTGATTCATCCCCTTCCTTCTAGAGTTTACATAAGTAAAGAACTCTTTGCTGTTTTTCTTTGCATCCCTTGCCAAAGATTTCTCGTAATCTGCCTTCGCCTGCCTAACCTCCTTTGTAACTTGGTTACAGATCAACTTGTATCTATCATAGGCTTCTGTGTCATGTGTTAATTTGTATGTATCCCATGCATGTTTCTTCTCTGCCATATGCCTCATCAGTTCATCTGACATCCATTTAGGCCTAAACCTTGAACAATATTTCTTAGTTGGTATGTAAAGCCTAGTAGCTTCCAAGATAAGTTCTTTGAATGCTTCCCATTTTGCATTTGCTGTTGGTAACATCATCAGCTGGTCCCACTGTATAGAATTTAAATACTGTCGCAGTCCATCGTAGTCACCGTTACAAAAGCAATAACCCTTCCCTTTACCCCTAATGGTAGTTACCTCTTTGAGTAAATCCCACTTCAGCACACTGTGATCACTGCCACGTAGTGGTTCATTTATCTGCAGATTCTTAATGCATGAAGAATCACTGCTGATAATCAAATCAAGAGTATCCTTCCCTCTAGTTGCCTCCCGAACATGCTGATGTAGAAAACAATCATCCAATAAATCCACAAAAGCCTTGCTAGTGTGTGAGTGACCAGCCCCCAAATTCCAGTCAATATCTGGGAAATTAAAATCTCCCATTATAAGACTCTCTGATTTACTGGCCCACTCTATTTCCCTGTACAGTCTATTTCCCTGTACAGTTTCTTATTATACTCATCAGAGTCATTAGGCCTATAGCACACTGCTACTCTCAATTTTGATCTCCCAATGCTTATGTCACACCAAACTGACTCTACACTGCACTGTCCAGCGATGTCCACTGGCTTCACTTCCTTGGATTTTATGTATTTCTTAACTAATAGCATAACCCCTCCTCCCTTCCTATCCAGTCTATCCTTTCTGTAGACGTTGTACTCCCCAAATTCCAGTTCTGCATCCCTTATATCTGTGTGACACCACGTCTCTGATATCCCAACAATATCTGCCTTTGATGTTTTGAGCAATACCTCAAATTCATCAAATTTATTTACTAGAGCAAACTTCAGCAATTTCTCTTCCAATTTCCTCACAGTTATTACAAAATCATTTAGATCACTGGCAGAGATAAACTTCTGGCATCCACTACCATAAAGAATTCCTCATATGTGGATGTAGATTCAAAATACTTATTCAGCTTGTCAGCAACCCGAATAGGATCATCAACAGTCGAAACATCAATATAAAGTGGAGCTATGTGTTTCATCTCCTTCCTTCTAGAGATTACATGTCTTTACTATTTATTTTTCTTTGCACCTATACCAATGATTTCTCATAATCTGCCTTACCTTGCATTACACTCTTTGTAACTTGACTGCAGACTAGTTTTATATACCATAGGCTTCTGTATCAGCTGATAATTTATATGCATCCCAGGAATTTTTCTTCTCTGGGACAAATCTCATTAGATCATCTGACATCCATTTAGGTCCAAGACTTGGACCTAAATGGATGTCAGATCAAGAGTATTACTCTCCCTTGCTGCTGCTGTAGAAAACAGTCTTCTGATAAATCCCCAAAAGTCTTGTTAGTGTGTGAATGACTAACCCACAAGTTCCAGACAATATCTGGAAAGTTAAAATCCGCCATTATAAGACATCCTGATTTACTGGCCCACTCTTTATTTCTCCGTACAGTTGTTCATTCTACTCATCAGAATCATTAGGCCTATAACACACTGCTACTCTGATTTTTGCTTTCCCAGTGCTTGGCATACCAAACTGATTCAACATTCCAATGGCCACCCATATCAATTGGATGAGATGCCTTAGATTTTATGTGATTCTTAACTAAACTTTTTCTTTTAAAGAAAACCTCAAACACAAGAGGTATTAAAACCAATATTACTTAGTACCATACACGAGTTAAAGATTGAGAAGATGCTTGTTGACATTAGACTCAAACTTCTGTAGATTGTAATTTTCAGGAAATACAAATGAAGGAAGGTTGTGCCAGGAAACACAAGTTTAATGAATAAATGAAGAAGAAAAGTTGGTTCTGTGGGTTTGAAGTTGGACACTAAAAGGATGTTGACTGGTTGTGGCACATGTTCAAACTGCTTTGAAAGAGGGAGTAGGAAATATAGTAGTAGTGGCAAATGATACAAGAAAGCAAGCTTATATAGCATCAGCCAAAAAAAATCAATAAATAAAAATAAAAATCACACTTCACCCATCCATACCTGCCAAGAATTTGTCTAGTTCTTCCTTGCATTTATTCAACCCACCCACTTCCAAAATACCAGATGGAAGCCTGTTCCAACAATCAACCACTCGCTGGCTAAAAGAAAACTTCCACACATCTATCCTACCTCTTTCCTCATCTTGAATTTGTGTATGTAGTCTCAGCAAGAGGGAGAATGCCATCAACATTTAGCTTGTGGGGGGGTTTAATGTGTTGTATTTATATATTTATATTATATTATTTTTATGATTTATTCCCCTTTTTATTACTCCCCTTTATAATATCTCCCCACTTGCGCATCTGACTATTCAACTTCACAGAAGACTTCAGGTTTTGGGGGGGAAACTTCTAGATGTATTTTATTCCTTTCGGATGGGCTTGTGTCCAGTACAACAAATAATTATACAACTGTTATACAAAAAAAACAAGTTTATTATGCATATTTACAGTTAAATCATAACAAATCTCATTAAGAATAGAATTTCACTGTTTCAACACCAAGGTACTTACAACATATCCAGTCTCTTCCTATCTAACAGGCTCCTTTACAGACTTGACCCCTTTTTTATCTCACCTTTCTCATTACACATACACAGGTTAAATAGTTACACTCTTTATATGCTCACCTTATTTCTGCTCCTATTACAACACAATCAAATCATACCTCATAGGTGTCAATAACATTTTTTATCATTAAAGTTAAACATATAATTAATCATATTACTTTTATGTATCATCATAATTACCAATTTATTCTTTAATTCCCTATTCCTCTTTCTTATATATTTCTTTAACCATTATCAGTTACAGAACTTGATCACCAAAATTGAATATTACATTCAAACACACCTTTAAGGGTTGGCAATATACATAAATTTTATCTCCACACATTTAATATTTCTATTTTTACTACAATTCCTTCCGTTAACTTTCTCATCTACATTACTATCCTCCTTATTCCAAATTACTGCCTGAACCAACCATAATTGCCTTAGAGTAGATTTTACTCCTATTTGGTTCACCCATCTAATCTTATCTTTATCATTAAATTCCCCAATTATCGCACTACAGTCCTTTCTCTAGCAGTTAACTTACAGTATTCTCAAATTAACTTTCACTTACTTAATTTCTGTGATCAGGTGTCTTCATAAGGGCCTTCTATCCTATCCTTATCCAGAGCTGCTATCTTCTGCTATCCAGGGCAACATCTTACAGCTTCCAGGGCAACATCTTACAGCTTCCAGGGCATCATCATATGGCATTCGCAACTGCTACTCCGCTTTCAGGATCTGCTACTTTTCCTGTCAGGACGGCTACCTTTCAAGACTATATCAGGATATTATCGCCTTTCTTGGTGGACTGGGTGTTCTAAGGGAATCTTCTTCTCTCATTCTCACTGTTTGCAGAACTTCCTTTTACTACCCCTTTCCAGTTCATCTCCTAATTTCTCACTCACTACATTACTGATAACCCCACTTCAACCTTTTTCGTCGGCTATTTCTTCATCATCTTTCAAGCAACTCTACCCGACTCACCCTTTCACTAGCACCGCTCAAAAAATTCTCCCCTCTCCTTCTCTTCCTTTTTTCACTCTCTCTCCCCTTGTGTCCATATCCATCCACAATTTTCTCCCCGGAGTTTTCTACGCCCCCCCAGTGTTTTCTTCCAATCACTCTTTCTTTTTCATTTTTTCTTTCTTTTCATTTGTTGGAAGGCCTAATTCAGCCTGCCCCCTAGTAGCACGTGATTCTCTATACCCCTTTCTTTACAACCTGTTGACATCCGTTGTGTCCTTTGATGTCGGCCGAATATTCCAAAACAACTCTTCCTGTCTCATAACAGCTTGTCTCTATAGCACTCAAAAAAAAAACCACAAATTGTGACACTGGATACATAGCGTCTATTTTTAGAAACTAGTGTGTGTTGTTCAGAATACGTTTCCGGTGTGTGACCCCTCATAAACCTTAAGTTGTTTTTGTAGCGCCGGACCCCCTGCTGGGTTTGTCATAGTATCCTCCATCAGTTCCCTGTTTTAATGGAAGTAAAGCTAATGGCTCTGTTTCCGTTCCTACTACCTTTTAATTTTTTTACCTCCTACCAGAATAATTCTTATTTCTGAAACTGCATATATTACCCTTTTATCCTATTAATGGCAAGAATCAAAAGAAAACTAACTTTCAAAGTCTTAATAAAAAATATTTTATTTTTGTAAGATTTTCAAATCTTACAAGCTTACTCAATCCATTCAAGGCCTTAAACACCTCAATCAGATTTCCCCACAGGTGCCTTCAATTCTGAAAATTGCAGTCTCCAGACACTGCAATTTGCAGAACAGAAGCCTTTCTTGGTAAGAGTACTCCTTTGTTCTCTTTACCAATCTTACTGGCCCTCTCTAAACCCATTCCAGCAGTCTTACATCCTTCCCAAAGTCCCCTGACACAGCCCACCCATGGCCTCATACAAAAAAACGGATAATCACCTCCTCATCACTGTCAGCAAAAGTCTCTGCATATCACCAATAAAACTCCATGAGCTGTTCTAATAGCCTATCTACACTGCTTAGAGAATTTCACATCTGATTGCACAATTATCCACAGATCTTTTTTATTTTCCATTACCCTGAGTGTAGCATCACATAGCTGATAAGTCACTCTGGAATTACTGCTATCCATATATAGTACATTGCATTTCTCAATGCTAAACCTCTACCATCACCTTCCCAGCATATCAACCAGATCCCCCCAATCCCTTTGCAGTAGCTCACCCCAACTACCATCATCAACCACTGCAAACTGATATTAAGCCTGATATACCCTCATCAATATCATTAACAAATATTGAAAACAACAATGGGCTCAGCTCTGAACCTTCAGGGATTCCACCACCAAGGTCAGTCCATGCAGAGCAGTGCCCATTGATGACTACTCTCTATCTTCTTGCACTCAACAACTCCTTTATCCATAGCAGTAACTTGCCCTTAATATCACATTGCTTCAGCAATCTTTTATGTGTAGCAGTACTAAAAGCCTTTCCGAAATCCAAATACATTACATCAAAGCCATTTTTGCATCCAGTTCCTTGATTACTACATCATAGCACCCAGTCAGACTGGCTAAACAAGATCATCCCTCAACAAATTCATGCCCCAACAGCAGTACAACTGCATTCCTGCCCAGATGATCCCACATCACCACCACCCCAACCAGTGACTCCACTATTCCTCTCCAGAACAGATGCCAAGCTAAGAGGTCTGTAATTACTCATGTAACCTTTTGATTCTCCTTTATGAACTGGAGATACATTTGCACATCTCCAGTTCATAAGGACCTCCCCTGAATCCAAGGATGCTCTCGTAATTATGGCTAACCTCCTTTTTGCTTCCTCCTTTGCTATCTTCCATAGTATAATTGGATAGATTCCATTTACACAAGGGGCCTTTTTTATGTTTAGCTTCAACAATTTCTCTTCCACTTTTCTTTTGGTTATCACACAATCCTTAAGCTCCCAGTTAAGAGTAACTTCTACATCCTCCTCCCCTAAAGAATTCCCTATGTATGAAAGCAGATGCAGAATACCTATTCAATTTCTCAGTAATCTGAGCAGGGTGACCAACATCTAACCCCTTGACATCAAGTGGCCCAATGTGATAGAAGCCAATTCAGAAGAATAGCACCTGTTAAAGTACCCACAGAAAAGGCATGCAGCAGAAACAGAATGTCTATGAGACAAAGAGTGCAGAAATGAGTCATTAATTAACCTAACTGCTCTCTTTTAAATGAAATCTAGATGCCTGAGAGAAGTTTTGGATGGTATTGTTCCCACATCTGGGATGGTGCCTCCCAAAACTTCTCTCGGGCATCTAGATTTCATTTAAAAGAGAGCAGTTAGGTTAAGTAATGACTCATTTCTGCACTCTTTGTCTCATAGACATTCTGTTTCTGCTGTAGCATCTAGATTTCATTTAAAAGAGAGCAGTTAGGTTAATTAATGACTCATTTCTGCACTCTTTGTCTCATAGACATTCTGTTTCTGCTGCATGCCTTTTCTGTGGGTACTTTAACAGGTGCTATTCTTCTGAATTGGCTTCTATCACATTGGGCCGGTGATTTGTACGGTGGATTTGCGATTTGTACAGAGTGAACAGCTGATTGAAAGAAAAATAATGCCATGAGAAATAATGAAAAATAACACCATAATATGCTTATGCCAAAAGAGATTAGAAGTCAGGGTAATTCCCAATAGAGATATATGATCTTACCTAGAAATCAGAGTGTCATTCAAAGATAAGAGCAGGAGCAGAAGAATTCTTTTTGCAAGATATAAGACAGGACTGAATTTTAGAAGGATTGAAATCAACTAAGTTATGTTTGCCCCACTGGAGAATTACCTGGAGATCAGCATTTAAAGAATTAATAGTGGATATTCGAGAAGTTGAAGCTATTCGTGCAGGGCAAAGTTGCTCAAACTGGAAGGTAGAATGTCATCATCAAAACTAAGGATAACATTTCCAGTCAAAAAAAGAATGGGTGAAAGAACTGAACCGTGTAGAACACCAGCAGTGGAAAAGTTAGAAGACATTGAGCCATCTACCACCACCCACAGTGAACGGTCAGAAAGAAAACTGGATACGCAATTACAAAAAACAGTTGGTAAACTATAGGATGGATGCTTATTTGGAAGACCTTTGTGCCAAAAATGATCAAAAGCCTTTAAAATGTCAAGAGCAACTGCCTGAGCTTCACCGAACTTTTCTATTAAATTTGTTAAAGATGAGTATAAGTCAGCACGTCACCAGTGGATCGACACTTACAGAATTCATACTGGCGATCGCTGATCAGATGGAAAATTTGTAAATAGCTTAAGAGTTGGTGGTTAATTGATTTCTCCAATACTGTATATAGAGTAGAAGTAAGTACAGTGGGATGATAATTGGATATGAGAGATTTGTCACCCTCTTTAAGAACTGGCTGGATATGAATAAATTTCCAAACAGAAGGGAAAACACCTTTGCGATAAGAAAGTAAAAAAAAAAAAAAAATCTAGAGAGAACAAGAGTAAGTTCAGGAGCACGGGTTTTAAGAACAAGTGGAGAAATACCACCAGGATCTCGAGCTTTTGTATCATCCAGATTGATCAAAATCCTTCTGACATTCTTTTGACAGAAAACCACAGAAGGCATTGAATAGTGTACTGGGAATGGTGATTTACCAAGATCTTTGTCTGAAGTGGCAATAGCACCATCCAATTTTGACAAAGGTGGGAACAAAGATGGGCAAAAGTTGTGGCCAATAGCTTTGGCAAGAGACAAGAATGCTTGAATACCATTTGCCTACCCTTAGCCTGATTGAAATGTAGCGTAGAGTGATTGATAACTGATTTACAACTGTTGCAAGCATTAGCATTAGTAGAGGCATACGATGCAAGAAAGCGAGCTTATGCAGCTACAGCAAAAAAAAAAAAAAAGTCCCACTTCACCCCTCCATTTGTTCCAAATGCGTGTCAGAAGCTCAGCCTTAAATTTATTTAGGCTATTAGATTCCACAACAACAGATGAAGCCTGTTCCACCAATCAACTACCTGCTGGCTAAATGCAAATTTCGGCACATCTATTCCACAACTATCTTTCCTCAATTTGAAACGGTCCCCCTCAGGCTCGTAGTCTGAGCAAAAGGAAGAATCCCATCAGCATTCAGCCTACTCAACTCATTCAAAGCCTTATACAACTCAATCAGATCACTTCGCAGGTGCCTACTTTCCAGGCACAGCAATTTGCAGAACTTAAGCCTTTCTTGGTAAGAGCACCCCTTTGTTCCCCTCACCAATCTTGTTGCCTTTCTCTGTACTCGTTCTAGCAACTCTACATCCTTAAAAAAATGATGCCTCCAGACCTGTACACAGTACTCTAGGTGTGGCCTGACCATTGCCTTGTATAACGGGATAATCACCTCCCTGTCCCTGCTAGCAAAATTCCTATATATCATTGACAACTCCATGACCTGCTCTGGCAGCCCGTCTGCACTTTTCAGTGAACTTCATATTTGACTGCACAATTACCCCCAGGTCTTTTTCACTTTCCACTTCCCTGAGTGTAGTACCACACAGATGGTACGTTTCTCTTCGGTTATTGCTAACATATGCAGTACTTTGCATTTGCCAATGTTAAACTTCAGTTGCCACCTCTCAGCTCATCTGCTCAACTTTTCCAGATCCTGTTGCAGTAGTGTATTATCATTATTGCCGTTAACAACCCTGCCCAACCTTTCTTTATCATCTGCAAACTTTGACATTAAACTTGATACACCTTCATCAATATCATTGATAAATACTGAAAACAACAATGGGCCCAACACCGAACCCTGGGGGGATCCACCAATAACATTTGTCCACGAAGAGCAGTGTCCGTTAATTACCACTCTCTGTCGTCTTCCACTCAACCATCTTTTGATCCATTGTAGTAACTTACCCTTAATGCCACACCTCTCCAATTTGTACAGCAGTCTTCCTGTGAAACAGTATCAAAAGCTTTCCTGAAATCCAAGTATATGATACCAAAATTAATTTTGACATTCAGTGCTTTGTGACCACAGCATAGTATCCAATCAAACTGGTCAGACAAGACCTCCCTTTAACAAACCCATGCTGTGTTTTAACTATTACTGCAGTCTTATCTAGATGATCCTACAATGCTTCTTTAACCAGTGATTCCATTATTTTCCCCGGAATACAAGTAAAACTCAGGTCTGTAGTTACTTGTGTCACCTTTTGAACCCCCTTTTTAAATTGGTGATATATTTGCACATCTCCAGTCCATGGAGACCTCTCCTGAGTCCAAGAAAGCTCTCATAATTATGGCTAAGAGTTTGCTTAATTCCTTTGCTGCCTCCTTTAATATAACTGGATAGATACCATCCATCCCAGTTGCCTTCCTTATGTTTAACTTCAACAATTTGGGGGCTGGTCACTCACACACTAGCAAGGCTTTTGTGGATTTATTGGATGATTGTTTTCTACATCAGCATGTTCGGGAGGTAACTAGAGGGAGCAATACTCTTGATTTGATTATCAGCAGTGATTCTTCATGCATTAAGAATCTGCAGATAAATGAACCACTAGGTGGCAGTGATCACAGTGTGCTGAAGTGGGATTTACTCAAAGAGGTAACTACCATTAGGGGTAAAGGGAAGGGTTATTGCTTTCGTAAAGGCGACTACGATGGACTGAGACAGTATTTAAATTCTATACAGTGGGACCAACTGATGATGTTACCAACAGCAAATGCAAAATGGGAAGCATTCAAAGAACTTATCTTGGAATGCTACTAGGCTTTACATACCAACTAAGAAATATTGTTAAAGGTTTAGGCCTAAATGGATGTCAGATGAACTGATGAGGCATATGGCAGAGAAGAAACATGCATGGAATACATACAAATTAGCACATGACACAGAAGCCTATGATAGATACAAGTTGATCTGTAACCAAGTTACAAAGGAGGTTAGGCAGGCGAAGGCAGATTACGAGAAATCTTTGGCAAGGGATGCAAAGAAAAACAGCAAAGAGTTCTTTACTTATGTAAACTCTAGAAGGAAGGGGATGAATCAGATTGGTCCACTTGATATCGATGGGTCAACTGTTGATGATCCTGCTCAGGTAGCTAACAAACTAAATGAATATTTTGCATCGACATTCACGCATGAGGAGTTATTTAGCGAGGGGAAAGCCAGAGGTGTATTCAACTCTAGCAGTAAGCTAGAGAATCTTGTAATAACTGAGAGTAAAGTGGAGGAGAAATTGTTGAAGATAAACACAAGAAAGGCACCCGGGGTGGATGGGATCTATCCAGTTATATTAAAGGAGGCGGCAGAGGAAGTAAGCAAACCCTTAACCATAATTATGAGAGCTTCCTTGGACTCAGGGGAGGTACCCACAGACTGGAGATGTGCAAATGTGACCCCAATTCACAAAGGAGGATCAAAGGCTGACACAAGCAATTATAGACCTGTGAGTTTAACTTCTGTTCCAGGAAAATTAATGGAGGCACTAGTTAAAGAAGCACTGCAGGATCATTTAGACAAGGCTTCAGTTATAGCTCGGACACAGCACGGTTTTGTTAAGGGGAAGTCTTGCCTGACCAATCTGACTGGATACTATGATGCTATCACAAAGGAACTGGATGCAGGGAATAACTTTGATATTATATACTTGGATCTTAAAAAGGCTTTCGATACTGTTGCACATGGAAGACTGCTGCACAAATTGGAGCAGTGTGACATTGGAGGCAAATTGCTGCTGTGGATAAAGGGGTGGCTGAGGGGGAGAAGACAGGAGTGGTAATCAATGGACACTGCTCGTCGTGGACTAATGTTATTAGTGGAGTCCCTCAGGGCTCAGTGTTGGGTCCATTATTGTTTTCTGTATTCATAAATGATATTGATGATGGTATATCAAGCTTAATGTCGAAGTTTGCAGACGATACGAAGGTAAGCAGGGTTGTCAAGGACACTACTGACACTATGCTGCTGCAACAGGATCTGGAAAGGTTGAGCAGATGGGCTGAGAGGTGGCAAATGAAGTTTAACATTGACAAATGTAAAGTACTACACATGGGAAACAGCAACCCTAGAGCAACGTATCAACTCTGTGGTACTACACTGACAGTGGTAGAGAATGAAAGGGACCTGGGGGTGGTTGTGCAGGCGGATATGAAGTTCTCTGAGCAGTGCAGACGGGCTGCAAGAGTAGCTCATGGTGTATTGTCAATGATATATAGGAATTTTTCTAGCAGGGATAAGGAGGTGATTATTCCCTTGTATAAGGCAATGGTGAGGCCACACCTAGAGTACTGTATACAGGTCTGGAGGCCTCATTTCAAGAAGGATGTAGAGCTGCTGGAACTAGTACAGAGAAGGGCAGCAAGATTAGTGAAGATTAGAATGTAACAAAGGGGTGCTCTTACGAAGAAAGGCTTAAGTTTTGCAAATTATAGTGTCTGGAGACTAGGCACCAGCGAGGTGATCTGATAGAGGTGTATAAAGCATTGAATGGTTTGAGCATGCTCAATGCTGATGGGATTCTTCCTCTCGCTCAGAATAATCACCTGAGAGGGCATAAATTCAAATTGAGGAAAGATAGATGTAGGAAAGACGTGCGGAAATTTGCCTTTAGCCAGCTAGTGGTTGGTTGGTGGAACAGACTTCCATCCCTTGTCGTGGAAGTTGATAGCCTAAATAAGTTTAAGGCTCAGCTGGACAAGTATTTTGAACGAACAGAGGGGTGAAGTGGAAGTGGTTTTTTTTTTTTTTTTTTTGGCTGATGCTGCATAAGCTTGCTTTCTTGCATCAAATGCCTCTACTAATGCTAATTTCTCCTCCACTTTGCTCTCAGTTATTACAAAATCAGTTAGCTCCCTGTTAGTGTTTGAAAAACGTCTGGCCCTCCCCTCATGAATAACTCCTCATGTGTGAATGTAGATGCAAAATACTCATTCAGTTTATCAGCTACCTGAGCATGATCATTAATAGTCAACCCATCTGTGTTAAGTGGTCCAATCTGATTCATCCCTTTCCTTCTAGAGTTTACATAAGTAAAGAACTGTTTGCTGTTTTTCTTATCATTAGCAGAGGCATACGATGCAAGAAAGCAAGCTTATGCAGCATCAGCCAAAAAAGAAACGCTCCCATTTCACCTCTCCGTTCGTTTCAAATACCAGTCCAGCTCAGCCTTAAATTTATTTAGGCTATCAACTTCCACAACAAAAGATGGAGGTCTGTTCCACCTATCAACTAACTGCTGGCTAAAGGCAAACTTCCGCACATCTATCCTACAACTGTCTTTCTTCAATTTGAATTTATGCCCTCTGAGGTGATTATTCTGAGCAAGAGAAAGAATCCCATCAGCATGGAGCATGCTCAAACCATTCAAGGCTTTATACACCTCAATCAGATCACCTCGCAGGTGCCTAGTCTCCAGACACTGTAATCTGCAAAACTTAACCCTTTCTTCGTAAGAGCAACCCTTCATTCCATTCACTAATCTTGTTGCCCTTCTCTGTACTCGTTCCAACAGCTCCACATCCTTCTTAAAATGAGACCTCCAGACCTGTATACAGTACTCAAGGTGTGGACTGACCATTGCCTTATACAAGGGGATAATCACCTTCTTTGCATCCTTTGCCAAAGATTTCTCGTACTCTTGCCTCCTGCCTAACATCCTTTGTGACTTGATTACAGACTAGTTTATACCTGCCATAGGCTTCTGTGTCACCTGATTCTTTATATGCATCCCATACATTCTTCTTCTCTGCCATAAGACTCATTAATTCATCTGACATCCATTTAGGCCTTAAACACCTTGAACAGTATTTCTCAGTTGGAATGAAAAGCCTAGTAGCCTCCAAAATTAAGTCCCTTCTTTGGTGTAGGCAGAAAATGAACCAGGAGATTTGGAAATAAGCTAATTACAATATGCAACATTCTTCTCTTGAACAGCCTTAGAGTATGGAATAAAGAATTTCATCCCTACTAGAATAATTTCACTGACACAATCTGTTGACATAAGAAGATTTGAAACCATAATATGACTAAAGAAAAGAAATCTCAAAGATCATCCCATTTTGCATTCTTGTAATGCCAAACAACATGAGGTTAAGAATGGCCATGAGAAAAAGTCTCCACTGAAGAAGAGACCATCACAAAGTTGTGATCTGAGGTGTCTTGAGGACCACTCCCTGGACTGTGTACTCAGGATTGTTTATAAGAAAAAGATCAAGCATGTTTGCTGCATAGTTAGGATTGTCTGGTCTTCTGATAGGTAAATGAACAATCTGTGCGAAGTCATTAGTAATTGCAAAAGCCTCAGCATCTCGACCACCATGATCCGTGTAACTAGAAAACAGAAGCCAGCTGGAGTTGTGAAAATTAAAATCACCAAGGCAAATTACCTCACTGTCAGGAAAGTTGGACTGCAGAAAGTCAAGTTTCAAAGAGAGGTGGTGAAAGAGTTCCAAGTGATTAGTAGAGTTGGGAGAATGAAAGAGACAACAGATGAATTTGACAAAATGTGGTACAAAAATTTTAAGCCAGAGTAAATCAAAAAGAGGAGATTCCAAATTACTAACAGGGAATATCGGAATGGACAAATGCATAGGTACCATCTTTGAAGCAAAAGGTACCATACAGCAAATAATTCAAATGACTGAGTTGAGCAGTGGTTGAATAAACCTATAACTGGAATTCTGTCAAAAAAATATGGGGTTTGGCAGACTGTAAGTGGAAATGACCATCGTTGAGATTACAACTGACACCATGTATATTTGTGAAATGTACGAGGATGCATTAGCATTAGTAGAGGCATATGATGCAAGAAAGCAAGCTTATACAGCATTAGCCAAAAGAAAAAAATCCCATTTCACCCATCAATTCACTCTAAAAGTTTGTCCAGTTCTTCCTTGAATTTATTTTGGCTATCAATTTCAAGACAGATGGAAGTTTGTTCCAGCAATCAACTACCCACCGCCTAACTTTAGCCAGTGGGCAAAGGTATTTCCGTGCCCTTTACTAAGGATATATATATTTTTTGCCTCATTGTTCTTCTGTTTTTGGTGCCCCTTAAAGAATAGCTCCCCGGGCAAGGGCTCTGCTAGCCCGTACCTTAATCCGGAACTGCATTCTCCGCTACCCTGAGTGTAGTACCATGCAGTTGGTACATTTCTTTGGGATTACTGCTACCCATATGCAGTACTTTGCTTTTGCCAATGTTAAACTTCAGCTGCCACTTTCTCAGCCCCCACTACCCAACTTTTCTAGATCCTGTTGCTATCAGCAACCCTGCCAACCTTTGTATGC
The DNA here is from genome assembly GCF_048544385.1 of Mastigoproctus giganteus. Taxonomy (NCBI): domain Eukaryota; kingdom Metazoa; phylum Arthropoda; class Arachnida; order Uropygi; family Thelyphonidae; genus Mastigoproctus; species Mastigoproctus giganteus. Next base: position 98,073,188 of record NC_143576.1, on the reverse strand, counting down.
AGGGTTTTCAATGTTAAACAAAGGTTGTTACCTTTGTCAATGTTAAACTTCAGTTGCCACTTCTTGGCCCATCTGTCCAACTTTCTAGATCCTGTTGCAGTTAACAACCCTGCCAACCATATAACGAAAATTTCCATATAATGAACTGATTTCGAGAGACCCGAGTACACAATGTTCGCACCTCTGGCCTTTAGGCAATAGAGCTAATGCTGTAGAAAGCAAGAATTAAAAGCTAAAAGGATTAAGAATTAATACCTTTAGCTTTTAAGAGCTAAGGGGATTAATTCCATGAATTAAGAGGTAAAATATTTTACAATTTAGTGGTGCACATAAAACCCTGCAGTAGGAAACTGGCCAACCATATCACGGGAAAGAAAAAGATGGAAGCTTTTGGGAGGGGCTTTGCCCAGCAGTACGTCAGCATTGGCTAAAAAGAAGAAGTAAAACGTATACATCCTATACACCAGGGGTTCTTAACCTTCTTAGTTCCACGGACCCCTTTGCCAGTCAGGTGAATGCAACGGACCCCTTCTCAGAATAATGTTTTTAAATGCATAAAATAAAATTACAAAAAAAAACAGTTTAATGAAATAGTTACCAAAATTTAAAAAAAAACATTATACAGTAATATATGTGTTTCTTTCTTAACACATTGAATAATAATACAATACATTTAAAATATAGGAAAGTTGAAGTTAAATTTATCTTGGTTCAAGATAAATTTATCTAAGTTCAAGTTAAGTTTATCTTGAATAAGAACATTAAACTGTGGTGTGGTGTGGTATTTGACAAGGCAACACGCATGTCACGTTGGACATCTAATCGATTTCGATTTTTTGTTTTCATTGTTACAAGTGCTGAAAATCACGATTCGCACAGATATATTGTTGCAAATGGTATCAAAGCTTCCATAGCTCCCTTTACAAGACGAGGATAGGCTTCTCTCAGGGAACACCAGAATTCTCCAAGGCTTTTTGAGGTAAACTCCAATTACAGTAAGTTTTTTGACCTAAGATCAATGAGTTCATCTTTGGTTAAGTCAACATCTTTGATACAGTTTATATCAGAAAGAAAAGGATTTTGGATCCATGGTTCAATTTTCATGCCATCAAGATAGAAATAACTTTTAAAAGAGTTCTGTAATGTTTTCAAGTGTTTGCAGATATCTCTTTTCAAAAAAATTGAGAGAGAAGTTTTCATTCCAACTACATCTTGGTAAAGCACTTCCTGCAACTGGAAAGTTTGCAAGAATGTCAGTCTCTACTCTCTTCTTCTATATTGGTAACTTAGCCAAGAAAGCTTGTAATATTTCAGTTGCATCGATTATGGTGACTTCATGACCTTGAATGGAAAGATTTATCTCATTCATATGGTGAAAAATATCTGCCAGGTAAGCCAACCCATGGATAAAATCCTTCCTTTCAAAAAGTGGGTTTTCTCTTTCTTCCAGAAAAAGTGAAACTTCTGCCCTTAGTTCGAACAAGCGCTTCAAGACTTGTCCTCTTGAAAGCCAGCGCACTTTTGTGTGGTAGAGAAGCACTTCATATTCTGCTCCCATTTCTTGACAAAATCTTTTAAAAATAAGATGATTCAGAGAACTTCTTTTGATAAATACTGTAGATTTTAGTGTTTTTCACCAACCTTACGTAAAAATAAAAACACAAAGGAAACTGGACTTTTAATAACTGTGTTTATAATAAATTATAATAACCTGTATTTACAATAAATTTAACTTTACGATAAACTATACATATAAAATATTAAAATCTGCTACATTAAAAACAATAAAATGCATTAAAATATACTAAGTTAAAAGCGATAAAAAACCATAGCTTTCAAAGGCTCCAGCCTTCTTCTTCAGCGGTATTTTCTTATTCTGCAGTACATCTTTAAATATCAGCAGGTTCATGGTACTCATCACGTGTTTCATTCTCACGCGTTCCGTTCTCTTGCGTTGTGGAACTGGAAGTGGCTTGAGCGGGAGTCATACGGAACCGTTCATCCCTTCTGAGGATAGTGGCCTCAAAGAGGGATCATATCTTAGTATTCTAGCTATATGACTGATCATATAGCTAGAATACTAAGAAAGTACCAGACACGTTGTGTGCAGCTTCCGGGGCGGAGGCTGCACACAATCGTGTCTCAGGTTAAGGACCCCATTCAAAAAGAGAACACAAGTGGGGTCGTATATAGCATTAGAAGCCCGGATTGTGGGGAATGTTATGTAGGGGAAACAAAACGCTGTCTCAAAGATCGTCTGGGGGAACACACTAAGGCAATAAGAAATGCGGAGTATGGCAAATCCGCCGTGGCCGAACATTTTTGGGAGAAGCAGCACCAGATCTCCCCGGACGATGCTATCATCACCGATCGGGCACATAAGTTCTGGGACCGTAAGTGGCTCGAGAGTTTGCGGATCTGTTCTACAATCAACATTAATAGAGATAGAGGTACGCGGATTCATCCCCTCTTTGAGGCCACTATCCTCAGAAGGGATGAACGGTTCCGTATGACTCCCGCTCGAGCCACTTCCGGTTCCACAACGCAAGAGAACGGAACGCGTGAGAATGAAACACGTGATGAGTATCATGAACCTGCTGATATTTAAAGATGTACTGCAGAATAAGAAAATACCGCTGAAGAAGAAGGCTGGAGCCTTTGAAAGCTATGGTTTTTTATCGCTTTTAACTTAGTATATTTTAATGCATTTTATTGTTTTTAATGTAGCAGATTTTAATATTTTATATGTATAGTTTATCGTAAAGTTAAATTTATTGTAAATACAGGTTATTATAATTTATTATAAACACAGTTATTAAAAGTCCAGTTTCCTTTGTGTTTTTATTTTTATTTTTACGTAAGGTTGGTGCAAAACACTAAAATCTACAGTATGAATATACCCAACCTCAGAGGCCTGTTTGAAGAATTCTTTTGATAAAGTTGACAACTTTTATGGCTGTTGACAATACTTCTTTCAGGGTTATTGGAAGAGTCTTTGTTGCCAGTGCATGTCTGTGTAAAAAGCAATGAGTGACGATGACTTGAGGAGCTTCTTTTTTCACTAAATTAGCAAAACCAGATGTATTACCAAGCATCGCAGGAGCTCCATCAGTGCAAAGAGAATGAAGTTTTCCTTTCCATTCAAAGTTTTGTTTGTAAAAAAAAACTTTTACCATTTCAAAAACGTCGACGACCTTTGTAGTTTCCGAAAGAGACTCACAAAATAAGAATTCTTCTTTGATAGCGTCAGCATGCAAATAGCAAACAAAAACAAGGAGCTGGCTACATTGAGAAATGTCTGTAGTTTCATCCAATTGCATACTGAAGGGGAACGGCGAGGCTGCCATTTCCTCGATGACCTGCTTCAAAATATTAAAAGACAACTATTCTGGAATGTATTACATCATTTGACAAGGGAACAGCTTCCAGTTTTTTCTCTGTTCCAGTACACAGACCAGTTCAACCATTTCCAGTGCACATGGCTTTACTAAAGTCTCTCCAATAGTGTGGGGCTTCTTTTGCTTGGCAATCCGGTAGGCAACTTTATAGGATGCTTCAAGAAAAGGTTTTCGTGAAATGGCAAATCCAAGTTTTGGAAGTGTCCCTGCTTTTTTTGAATTGAGATTTTTTCGCATGAAAAAACCAGCATCTTTAGATGCATTTTCAGCATGGACAGACTTGAGATGGTCTTTCAGTTTTGCTGGCTTCATACTTCCATTCGCAAGAATTTTTCCACACAAAAAACACTGGGATATTTGAGTCCCGTCAAGTTCATTAATGCACGTGAAACCAAATAATACATAGTTTTCATCATACTTCCTTTTCTTCGACATTTCAACTGTAACAAATGTTAAATAATTAATGTTAAAATAATTAATGCAATATTAGCAACTAAGAAAGACATATACGAAGACTGTATGCATCAACAGACACACGGTAGACATGCATACACGCCTGGTAGCACTGCAGGGGCCTCCACTGTTGGACCGGTATACACGCACATAGCAGCAAAAGGGTTAAATTACACACTTCAACTGTTATCTAAACCGTAGGACGTGTTTGAACATACCTGGTTTATACTCGTAGCCAGCGTGTCTATTTAGGCGCTGATTTTCCGGATAGTTTGCCAACTACGACGCACGATAGTCTGTCCACAGCAGGACTGCAATCAAGTGCGATCTAGCAACAGGTCTAATAACTGCCATAATTTCAAAGTAACGATGAGCGTAAGCGATTTTTCGAGATATGCAATAACTATAATATGATATGAAAATATCTGTTATTTCTATTGGTGACTACAGATACAGCTAATACAATTGTAATTTATTACATACATTCATAAGTGAAGGAAATTAATGAGTTGATTTTTTCCCATCCAAGCTCACGGACCCCTGAAATCCTTCCATGGACCCCAAGGGGTCCGTGGACCCCTGGTTAAGAAACCCTGCTATACACGAAAGAGTAAATACTGGAAAACATTTTCTACAAAAACCTGCAGGACTTTGGATTTTCCCTGGATGAAATCATATAGAAGATGACATTTAGATGCTTCCCCCAATATCCTAAAACACATCTTAGGTAATAACATAATATTCTTAGGGGTATTCTCACACAAATTTAGAAGATTCACAGTGGTGTCTAAATGCTTCAAATTCTTGCCCTATGGTCACTCATTTCAATACTGCACACACAAGGTTATGTCTTGCAGACAATGTGCAGAAGGTGGTAAAGTTTTTGCAGACTGTCCACACAAAGCAGCCTCCCCAAATGTGTAAATTGCAAACACAGAAATAAGCATTACAACCACTCTGTCCCGGACTCCAAATGCCCTGAGTCTCCATACAGTTGAATTAGCCAGTATGAAAATCATCCATGAATAGCACACTAAATTACAGCACAAACCAGAAAAACCAATACCATGGGTCCAGAATCAAAATCCTTTGGGTAAATGGACATCGCTCAAGAATGGTGGTGGATGGGATCAGGGTTGTTGCCCTGGAGAGGGAATCTATTTGCAGGAGACATATTCCACCTCCCGAGCTGGTGGAAACTCTTTCAAAATCATGGGATATCCCATTACATCTAGGATATTCTATACTACAGCAGTTTATCCAAAGGCCGCTATTATCATCCTGAACAATCAGATTGTTACCACATTAATATCCAGCCTGTGTACCCAGAACTCCTCCTGTATTCATGTTGCTACCCAAGAGATATCCTTCTACCTTGTTTACCTCTACTACCCACCAGCAGGTGATATTCAAGAAGCCCTAAACCAAACCTACTTGAGGACTTCCACAGCAGAATGGGACATGCCAACCTTGGCATAACAACAGATTCTAATGCCAAATTCCATCTATGACAAAGTAACCAAACTGATTCTTGTGGCACCCTCCATGAGGACCCTACACTTTCTCCAAAGTGCATGGGGAGTCCAACATTGACCTCACTTTAACCTCACCCCCAGTTTCTAATCACATTGCAGAGTGGGACATGCTTACAGTTATTTCTAACAGTGACCATCTCCTTCACTATCACAGTGCAACACCAAAGAACAACGGCAACAATTTGGAGGACCTTAGAAGATTCTTAATCCGAAACATTAATTGGGCTAAATTTAGAGCATCTCTGAATCTTGACTTCAAAGCAACAGCTTCAAATCTCAACAACATCTCTGCAGCTAAATATGCTTGCTACGTACAGTCACCCCTCTTCAGAGCCACTGAATATGCTGCCAAACGAAATAAAGTCCACACTCCTCATACTCCTTGGTACACACAGGAACTTACTGATCTCAGAAAACAAATGCAAGTGGCACGGAGAGCTTTTCAATGGTGCAGGCACTGGCCTGATCCTGACGTTAATGCTCTCAAGCAAGAGTACAAGACAAGTGAAAAATCTGCCATAAAGCCATTATGGAGAACGAATTAAGGTCTTGGAGACAATTGGTTTCCCAAGCAGGGAACACTGACCCCTGGGGGGCTCATATACAAGGTCTGTAGGAACAAAATTATCTGCCCAAATATATATACAACACAGCTCAATATCAAAACAATGAAACATATGACTGGCACTCAACAGTTGAGAAAATCATTGAACACATATTTCCTGAAGAAGATCCCAATCTTGACAATATGCATCAAATTCAAATTCAAGCAGACAATGCCACTTACAAAGACACCCTGGACAATGATCTTTTCACTGCTGTTGAAATTGGTGCTGCGGTGACCAAGTTGAATACTAAAAAGTGTCCAGGCCCTGATCTAGTGCAAAATGCAGTCATCACCAGATTTCATGAGCTCTACCCTAATATTTTGTTAAATATTTAC